>NC_056729.1:930792832-930795332 GCF_019279795.1 Protopterus annectens
TTGCAATCTTGCTGAAGCGGAATACATAGGTTTCTTGAGAATAGTAACTAGAGGTTGGTGGTCAGTCTCTATCTGAATAGCTCAACCATAAATATAATCATACAACTTAGAAAATGCAAATACTATTGCCAAAAGCTCCTCCTCAATCTGAGCATACTGCATGTCAGTGTGGGTTAGTGTTCTAGATGCATAGGCCGAAGGCTACTGTTCTTCCCTCTTGAAGTATAATTGTGCCTAGACAAAATTTTGAAGCATCACAGGAGAGAGTAACTGGTTTGTTTGCATCATAGTATCTAAATGTAGGTGGGGTGTCCATTTTCTGCTTAAGGTCTTCAAATGCCTTCTGGTGCTGTCCCAACCATGACCATACAACAATTTTGCGTGTTTGGTATCTTAAAGGTGCTGTAAACTCATTAAGGTCTGGAATAAACTTGCCTAAATAGTTGACCATGCCTAGAAAACGTTGTAAAGCTTATACATTATCTGATGCTGACATCTCAAGAATAGCTGCTTGCTCGGTCGGGTCTGATCTCAAGCCTGTACTCATGAACAAATTACCTACGTATGTAACTTCTGAAAGTCTGAATTTGCACTTCAGAGGATAGAGCACGTGAAGTAAACTTGAAGCTCAGTCTAGAATTCTCTTGAGGTTTCTGTCATGTGCTGCTTTACCGTTGCCTCCAACCAATAAATCATCTACTATTATGGCACAAGGATAACCTGAAAAAATTTGCTCCATTGCATGCTGCAAGGCTCAACATGCAAAATTTATTCCATATGGCATTCTTAGGAATCTGTATCTGCCAAACGGAGTACCAGAAGTAGTTGGAAATGAAGATTTGCGATCAAACATCACTTGCCAAAATGAACTCTCTGCATCCAAGACAGAGAAAACAGTGGCATTTGGTATTAGGGCTGCGACCTCTTTGACTGTGGTGATTGGATGATGCGGTCTTAATGCTTTGTTCAGAACTCTTGGGCATATACATATTCTGATTTTCGTCTGAGCCTTTTTTGTGAGCTGCTGCCATAGGCGATACCCATTCAATTGGTTCTCTGGACAAATCACACCTTGCTGCACCCATTTTATCCATTTCAGTTTTAACTTTATCCTGCCTAGCTATCGGAACTCTTCTTGCCGGTCTGGCTACAGGATTGACCTCTGGAGCTAACTTCATGGAATACACAACTGGAAGTTTGCCTAACTTGTCATCGAAAACATCAGCGTACTCTGAGAAAATGGCTTCAGAAAAATTAGAACTCGGAAATGCACTTTCATGATGGACTTCTTTAGCAAAAGAAAGCAGATTTATTCTTAAACTATGTTTGAGACCCAGTAAAGACTGCCCTGGTCTTCGGACTACATAGAACACACAACCGTTCTTGGCCAAATAACATGAAAGCATCACTGAAGCTTTGGTTTGAATTTCTTCACCTCCGTAAGCAACAAGTCTCTCACTACTGGCTAGATGGAGTTGTTCGTTAGTTCTCACTTTAGAAAATGTGTCTGCTAATATAACAACACTTTGAACCAGTGTCTTCTTTGAGCTCTGTGGATTTTCTATTAATCTGGACAGTAAAAAACACATTGCTTCTTAATAAATTCACTGCATTAACTCTTTCTTCAAGCACTGATGCGCCATCTACATAGAAAGCTGTCTGCTTTGGCTCTACTTGATCAATTTGCTTCTTTGTGTGACCTTTTTTTACAACTGTGTGAGGCTTACTTGATTTACAGAATTTTTGAAAGTGGTTGCATTTTTGTTACACTTGTGACATTGCTGACCATATGCTAAACACTTCTCTCTTTTAGACTCATGATTCGCACCACAGTTGTAACAGGTAACAATAAAGCTGGACTTAGGTTTTGCTGATTCATGCTTGTACTGTATTGATCTGGAGCATGCTCCTTTTTTAGAACTTTCTGGAAAGCTGTGAGTTTTCCCTGGAAATCTCGTAGCTGCCATGTGCTTGGGCCTAATTTTGTCTGCCACGTGTTGCATAATATCTACACTTGCTCCGGAGCCAACTGAACTCATACTCTTGTCACTTGCAAGCATACTCTTGTGTTTTTCTGCCACCTCATGGATTTGACATCTCAGTGGCTGAACGGTGCACTGCTACAGTCATCACTCTCCACAAAGGAGGAGCGACTGCAGACCCTGGGAACTATCGCACCATTAGTCTGACTAGTCTGTTATGCAAAGCTATGGAATGCATCATCATGGACTTAATAAACAAGGATATAGGCAATCTCCAAGCTCTGGATCCCACACAGCTTGGTTTTGTGAAGGGTAGATCATGCCTGCTCAAGTTGGTTGACTTCTTTGAGTCCTTCACCAGAACTGTGGATGAAGGCAAGGTGGTTCATACAGCTACCTTTATCTGGCCAAGGAGTTTGATACCATTCCCTATTCGGGAATCTTAGAAAACTCACTAAGCTAGGCATCAACCCCTGTATCACTAGGTGGGTTGCAAACTGGCTCACAAAACCCACAGT
>NC_056729.1:931159732-931162232 GCF_019279795.1 Protopterus annectens
TTTTATATATGTATATGTATATATGTATATATGTATATATATATATGTATATGTATATATATATATATATATGTATATACAAGGGTGTATATATGTATATATATATATATATATATATATGTATATGTGTATATATATATATATATATATGTATATATATATATATATATATATGTATATGTATATATATATATATATATATATATATATATATATGTATATATATATATATATATATATATATATGTGTATATATGTATATATATATATATATATATATATATATATATATATATTTATATGTATGTATATGTGTATATATATATATATATATATATATATGTATATGTATATATATATATATATATATATATATGTATGTATATGTGTATTTATATATGTATGTATATATATGTATATATGTATATGTATGTATATATATGTATATATATGTATGTATATGTATATATATATATATGTATATATATATATATATATATATATATATATATATATATATATATATATATATATATGTATGTATATATATATATATATATATATATATATATGTATATATATATATATATATATATATATATACATATATATATATATATATATATATATATATATATATATGTATATATATATATATATATGTATATATATATATATGTATGTATATATATATGTATATATATATATAACGCATGTGGAACTAGCTCTAGAAGTACTCTTAATGTTTCAGCTACAACTGGACAACATGAAGAAGCGATTTATCTAATTTCTGGGGCTAAGCCTAAACGACAGCCACCAGTACGGACTTATGCAGCTGAGGATAAAACGAGTGGTGGTACGAGCAAGAATTCAAAAGGTACTGTTTTACAGAGTTCTCCTTTGGGAGACAACAGTGGTGCATATAATTTCAATATTGATAGATTTATGCACATGTCTTATGAATTTAACGATATTCATAATACCAAGAACAAACGTAATGAAGACAATGAACATTTTTCATCTTTAAAAGAGCTCATTTTTAGTTTTGGTAATAAAATCAATAAAATCAAAACTATCCAGGTTGACAATATGTATTTAAATAAGTGCATCGATAGTGGTATAGTCCCTATGGGGCTTCGATTTTTTAAGGAACCCATTGGGGTAGAGATGAATGTTGAGAACATTGAAGTGTGTAACAATATGTTTAATGGATTTGGCAAACAATTTATGCAATTTATAGTCAATTGTAATGATTCTAAGCTAAGTAGTTTACTGCAGGAGGTAGAACATTTAAATAAATTAATCAAAAAGGATGTATTATTCCCACAATGGGAAAAGCTTTACTGTAAGCAATTTGATTACGCTGAAAGTAACTGCAAAAAAGTTTTTGATAGAAAGTGTAGGAAATTACAGAGAGATATGTCCCAATATGAGAAAGGAACTGTTTACAGGTGGAATGTCAAACGAAATGAGGAGATTTATAAGGATGACAAGTATGTTAGAGATGAGAATGTACATTTATATCAATCTGACGATGAATGTTTTTTAGAAGGAGGGAGGGAACGCAATGTCTGGCAAACGGTGAAATACAAGGGGAAGGGGAAACAGAGGTGGAACAGAAAAAGATAAGATCCCCAGTAGCCTTTGACAACTATATCCACAGGGCCAGACAGGACAGTACCCCCACCATTAATGTTAGTCAAGATTGTACATTTAACAATATTCTTCATACAAGTGGGGAAGTGAAAATTTATAATTACAGTTCGTGTGAAGTTACCCCCGAGTTATTCCAAGCATTTTCTAAAGGAATGAAATTCATACCTGATAAATCTCTGGATTTGATAGATACTATGGTTGAATTCAAGTTATTTTTGAGAAAAATAAATCTTGGGATATTTTTCAACCAGAGTGGTACTTCAATAGGACACACAGGTGACTTAAGAAAGAAAAGCACATTTACTCCACCTATGTCCAATATATTGACATCGTTTGAAAATGTGACAAATAATGAACTCTATTCACTTTATAAGAAATATAAATATGATAAACAAGACCGATATATGAGACAACAAGTAAGTTCGGTTATAGATTCACTGTGTGAACAAAACATCAGAATCATGTCAGCTGACAAAGGGGGAGGAATAGTTTTATACGATCAAGAGAAATATAAAGCTAAAATTTTTGAATTGTTAAATAACTCCACACAATATGAAGTTTCCTCACTTAACCAGGTGAATATTGCTCATGGTAGAATCAATTCTTATTTGGAAGAATACTTGTTAGAAAATAGAATAAATGAAGAAACCTACAGATTTCTCAAAATTGAATTTCCTATACTAGCTACAATTACAGGGATCCCCAAGGTACACAAAAATCCTTTGGGACCCCCCGTTTAGACCTATTATTTCAGGCAGTAACAGTAAAGCATTCCCAATGGGTAAAGTTATACACCACAGATTGAAACATATGTGCAATTCCCTAGTGCATATTATGAAAGATT
>NC_056729.1:931169732-931189732 GCF_019279795.1 Protopterus annectens
AAATAATATTCAGTGTATCTTTAGCCGCATTAGACAGAGGTCAAATAATCTTTACTGTTGTTTGCCATCATGTATGCTTTAAGATGAAATCTTCTGATACCTTGTATGTAGCATGTTTTTGGAATTATTAATGCAAATATTACAAGCAATATTTGACGTCTGAATCAAAACAAGTAGTTGCTAAAGATTATATCCAGAGGTTGTCACATTCCCTTTTTTCCCTCCTCCATCAGCAGTGCTAAAGAGGCTCCCTGACGTTCCACCCAGTCAGAGGGAGTACGCAGTAGCAGAAATTCATAAGTGTCTGCAAAAAAAAAGTCATCCAAGAGGTCCCAACCAAACAAAAAGGATTCGGAAATTACTCTCGCTTCTTTTAGTGCCAAAGAAAGCCAGGGACCTGAGACCCATTCTGGGTCTATGCAGGCTTGTAAAGAAGGCAAAGTTCCGAATGGTTATGGTTCAGTCTGTTTTAGCCCTGTTGCGAAAGGATAATTGGATGTGCTTGGGGGACTTACAGGACGTGTAGTATCACTTCAAAATAGACACAGTCCAGAAGTCATTTGCACTTTCGGCTGGGAGGCAGTCATTACCAATTCAAGGCTTTGGACTCGCCACAGTCCCCAGGATGTTAACCAAATGCATGGCAGTAGTAGCAGCTCACCTCAGACTGCAAGGATTCCTGGTGTTTCCATATCTGGATGACTGGCTCTTCACTGCCCCAACCAGGCATCAGCTAATTATGGCCAGGGATTACTTTTTCAAACTTGCCAGTCATCTGGGTGTCACCATAAGCCTAGCAAAATTAAATCTATCTCCCAGTACAGAGTTGAGAGTTTATCAGAGCCTTCTTGAACACATCAAGTCAGATTGCATCATTGCCCACTCATTGGGTGCAGACATTGAGGGATCATGTTTGAGCCATCCTGATCCGCCCATCTCCTCCAGCAAAGCAGATACGTCAGGCTCTTGGATCTGTGGTGGTTGCCATTCCCTTAGGTCTGTTGGACAGGTTCTTTATGCAAGTGCTTCATTGGACCCTTGCAGCTCTGTGATTTATTCTCTGTCAGCCCCTATCTACTTCTATCAGACTGTCAGTTTGCAGAAAATACCTACAATGGTGTATTCTGTCAAACAGTCTGACAATCGGCATACCATTTATTCTACCTTCCCCATGAGCCAGTGTGACCATGGATGCATCCCAGTTGGGGCGAGGGGGTGCATTTCAAGGGTAAAGATGGTCCAAAGCACGTGGACACATATAGAGGCCAGATTGCATATCACTTTTCTAAGAATAAGAACAGTTCTTCTCACATTGCAAGCTTTTCAGGATGTTATCTCTCTAAGAACTGTTGTGATTCACACAGACAACATGTCAGTTGTCTGATACACCAACAAACAAGGAGTAACCTGCTATTATCCCTTGTGCAGAAAGACCATGAGGATCTGGGAATGGGCAATGTCTTCAGACCACTTTCTGCTTGCAACTCATACTGGGGAAGTCAGACGTCCTTGCGGACAAACTCAGCAGGCCCATCTTGACCCCTTATGAGTGGTCTCTCAACTGGTTAGTAGCGGATGTGATCTTTAGCCTTTGGGGTCAGCCATGCTGTGACCTGTTTGCATCCCCTCAAAACAACAAGTGCAGCAACTACTATGCTCTAATCCCCCCTCTGGGGGAGTCTCCGAGGAATGCTCTAATTCACAATTGGCCCCCCGGTTTCCTCTACCCTTATTCCCCTGTACCCTTGATCACAACATTTCTACAAAAATCAAAATGTTTGAAGACCTCTGTAATCCACATTGCCTCCTATTGGCCTTGTCAGATTTGGTTCCCGTTTCTCTGGTCTCACCTGAAGTATTCTCCATGGGTACAGAAACCCAAACAGGACCTCCACCTTCACCCGATAGAAGGTTTTCCCTCAAACTGACTGTGTGGTTTCACCACTTCCAGTAAGTGTGCAGAGGTCCAGGCTTGCTTCCCCGTCCGAGATATTTGCACTGGCCTCCTAGAAACTGGCTACCAATAAAGTCTATAGGAGCAAATGGTATGAGATTTGTCTCCTGGGCCTCCAAAGAGAACATCCCTTTTCAGCTCCAGTATCAGCCATCCTTCTGTTCCGTAAGTCTCTTTTCAAAGAGGGGGCCAGTTTCTCAACAATCAAACTACAACTGGCAGCTGTCACGAAATTTTATTCTGGAAATATTTTTGGTACTCTCGCAACCTCCAAATTGTGCAAGGCCTTCTTGAAAGGAATCTTCCTCTTCAGACCTCCAGTTAAAGACCCTTCTCTGCCATGGGATCTTACTGAGGGTCTTGTAAGACTTAACTCAAAAACCCTTCGAACCAGCTAGTGATTGTGGCTTGAAGTTCCTCTCATGGAAGATGGTCTTTCATATCGCCATTACTTCAGCAAAAAGAATCTCAGAAATCCAATCCCTGTCTTATAAGCCTCCTTACATCATCTTCCGTAAAGATAGTGGCCTTTCGTACTAATCCTTATTTCATGCCCAAGGTAGCTACAGAATCTTAATGTCAACCAGTCTATACAACCGCTAGTTTTCTTTCCACATTTCTCTAACAAACGAGAGCATATGTTGTATTTGCTTGATGTTCATAGACAATTACATTTTTTTTCTTCATAGGACAAAACATTTTCGAAAGTCACACCAGCTATTTGTGTCCTTTTCCCATAGTCGCCTAGGTCAAGCAGTTTCTAAAGTTACTCTTGCTAAATGGATAACAGACTGCATTACTTTGATTTATGCCAAGAATGGTTTACATTTGCCTCACCCTCCTATTGGCCATTCAGCTAGCTCTTTATCTGCCTTATTTGATTTTTTTTCTTCCAGGGCATCTTTAGATGATATCTGTGCTGAAGCCATTTGGTCAAAGACTCGTACCATTGTCACGCATAACAAATTGGACATTGTTTCCAGGAGCAGGGCTTCCTTCGGTTCTGCAGTGCTCTGACATATCCTTCCTTGAGTCCACCCAGAAATTGTATAGCTGGGGACTCTGACCCAGTGGTGAGGAGGAATGGACGGGACATCAGATTTGTAAGTTATGTACTTAGCATAACTTGGCATCTGTGTTGTCCTTTTTCATTCCTCCTTACCTTCCCTCCCAGCCATCCCCTTACCCAGTGCTCTAGAAGACCTTTTGAGAACTGTTTAAGAACTATGTTCCTGGTTTGAGCTTCCGAGTTTAGTTCTTAATTTCCTTCTCTTTCTCTACACACTGTCAGCTATTTGGGTAGTAAACTCTATCTGAGGGGGTAGGCAGAAGACAAGAACATTATGGAAAGTGAGAGGAGCTCGACACTTGTATCCTAGTCTATAAAAATGTGGCAGAGTCGGATCCAAGGGTCAGATCTGTAACCCAGCCACAAAGAGGAATGAAAGAGGACAACACGGATACCAAGTTATGGTAAGTACATAACTTAAAATTTTAACAAATGAAGTCACCACTTGCTTGTATGACTAACTTTCATATTGGGTTTTCTCCCACTATGGGTTATATAATGTAGGTATGGGGTCATTGCTTGGGTTTCACATTTAAACATTCAAGTAACTCTGAGTTTCTACTAATGGAAATGTTACTTCCGCGGGTCTTTGAAGTAATGTAGGTTTATGTAACAGGTTTTGGATACTCTTACTGCTTATAAAACCACATACCACTAACTTTGAAGACTTTGCATATAACTTTATATTGTGCATTATCTGAAAGAAGTCCACTTTTTCTTTTCCAGAAAGAGGCTGTCTTTACATAGTAATGGATTACTGTGAAGGTGGTGACTTGTTCCAGAAAATAAATGCACAACGAGGAATTCTATTCTCGGAAGATCAGGTGAGTTGTCATCATGTATAACTTCCTTACATGTGTACAAAAAAATGACTGTTACAATCCATATTTAATAATTAAATTTTATTTTCCTTATCTACCAAATAACTTTTCATACTGTTACAGCATTCTAAGTTGTCATTGCCATTGTAGTTGTATCCTTATAAATGCTGTGCAGTAACATTTATTCACTCCATTTTCTTTAGCTTATTTTAGTGGTGTTTAACCTATGGATGATGAGCTTATCTCATGCTCCAGCTATAATAGAAAACACCGGTTCCTATTGGTTTTGATTCATAGCTGTTAGACTGTTATAATGGCAGCAGTTTGATAGCTGCCACATTCTTCTTTGTGCTTTATATATTGGAGAAAAGGCAAACCTGATGAAGCCAGTTTTCATTCTGTCCTCAACTGTTGGGTTTGGATCCTGATCCTCAGATCTTACTCTGCTGTTACTAAAACTTGTGGCAACCAAAAACCTCTCGAAATCCTCCCTTACACATATTGCACTAACCCCTAGCATACTTCAAATCTTGTTTGCCAGTTCTTTCGAAAAGATGTGGTCAGCCTCAGCTCTCGAGTTTTCCTTCAAATAAGTGTATTTTTTTCTTTAAAAGTGTCCTTTTTTTCTGTGTTATAAATCTTATAGGTTCATAGGTAGATACTAGGCTATCTGCCCTAGGGCATTTATAAGCCTAGCCAGAGTGTATTTGGCTTCCGCCTCCCTATTAGATTAGCCTACTGTGCCTCTGTAAAGTAGGTCACAGAAGTTACCCTTTTAAGATTAGTTAACTGTGCCTCTGTCTAGCAGGGACACAGGAGAGATCCCAGTGGTGAATTTGCGATTTCCCATCCATGCATCCAAATTTCGCTTGAAGAGGGTCAGCGAGGGGCTATGTCTAACATGAATTGGGATTCAATTCCAGAATGAGGGGAGCCTCTGGGAAATAAATCTGTCCCTCCAGCATGTCCTATTTATTTTTGTGCTGAGGTTTAGGTCCCTGGAGCGTGTAGCTCTAAGGGACTTGGATTTTTTGAGGTGGAGCATGTCCATTAAGTCTGGGTTTGACATGGCTTTGTACGTCAGGCATAGATCACCTCTGAGTAGGTGGTAAGCAACTGAGTAGAGCTGGAGTTTCTTTAGTTGAGCTGCATAGGACATCTGTTTGTAGCCCATGATCCTCTTGGTGGTACTTTTCGGGTCTCTCCAGTTGCTGCAGGTGTCGGGTAAGGTACATCCCAAAAGGGGCATTGTATTCAATTATCGGCCTAATGAGTGAAGAGTAGAGGGGCACAATGACCTCTTGATCTAGATGCGAACCCTTTTGTGATAAGGTGGGCTATATAGAAGGTCTTTCTAACCACTTTGGCAACGTGATTATCAAAGGAGAGATTACTATCTACGTTGGTCCCCAAATCTCTAATTACTTCTTCCATACTTAATGGATTACCACCTGTGTTGTAATTTGTGGGCACCTTTTTTTCCCAAAGGGGATGACTATGCACTTTTTAGCATTTAGCTTGAGGCCGTGGCTCTGGCACCAAGCATCCGTCTCTGTGAGACCCTTTTGGAGGATGCTTGTGTCAGCTGGAGATTCGATTATGGCCCCCAGTTTGCAGTCATCTGCGAACTTTGTCAGCCGTAATCCCCCCGTGTTAGCCTGAACCTCAGAGAAGTATATACCGAACAAGAGAGGCCCCAGAACTGAGCCCTGTGGGATGCCACTTGTAACTGGTTTGGATTCGGACATGGCACCTGCGATTCTGACCATGTGGGTTCTATCTCTGAGCCAGTTTGCAACCCATCTTGTGATATAGGGGTTGATATTTAAGCTGGTAAGCTTATTTATGATGCCCGAGTGGGGTATTGTGTCAAAGGCTTTTGCGAGGTCCAGGTAGGCTGTGTGGACTACCTTGCCCTCATCTATGGCTTTGGTAACTGTTTCAAAGCAATCAACTAGGTTTAAGAGGCAAGATCTACCCTTAACAAAGCCGAATTGGGTAGGGTCCAGTGTCTGGAGGCTCCCAATGTCTTTGTTTATGAGTTCCATGATAATGCACTCCATAGCTTTACAGACCAGACTAGTCAGGCTTATGGGGCGATAGTTTCCGGGGTCCGTTGTGGCACCACCTTTGTGGAGTGGGACCACTGTAGCTGTACGCCATTCTTTGGGTACATATCCTGTAGTAAGGCTAAGTTTGAACAGTGACTTAATGTGAGGGTTCAGTTCTTCTTGGAGCTCGTGTAAGACACAACCTGCCCCATCCCCAATCTATCCATTCTAAACACCTTTTTGGTGATCCCAAATTTTAAAATGCTAATCCTCCAGCAGCTGCTACCCATGCTGTCCAAGGACGCTTGGCTAGCCACCCTAGATCTAAGAGGCCTACCTCCACATTCCTATCAGGAAATCATGCAGGACATATCTCCATTTCAGGGCAGGCTCCCAACACTTTAAGATGTTCTTCGTGCTTCACTGTTGCAGTCATTACATTTGGATTATCTGCTTGCAGGTAGCCCTCATTCGGCCTGATTAATAAAGTCTTGGGTCCTGAGTCGGTTGCTGTCCCTTCTTCCATGACGTCAGGTCTTCATGGGTATAAAACATGCAGCTGATGCCATTATATCAGTCTTTCTTGCCATGCAGTGCCCGAAGCAGTTTGCAAGTGCTGGTCGGCCGACTCCTGAAATTTCGAGTTTCAGAACCGAAGTCTTCAACTAAAGCTAAGTACCCCATTGGGGAAACTTTTTCTTGCTCCTTACCGATGTCAGTAAAAGTTAATAATTGCATTACTTGTGGAAAGCAAATACATCATAAAGATTTTCATTCATACTGCATTCCTTGCCTAGGCCCTGACCACGAGGTACCTTGCTGTCGGTTTTGTGCTTTATTTAATCAACGCACTATCCGTCGTTGGTATATTTTCGCCTCTAAATATTTCGGTTCTTGGTTTAATTTTCCAGAAATATCATCGGTAAGCCATCCGGCTACCGGGATTCCAAAAAAATGCAAAGATAAAGACAGAGACAGGCCGCCGAGGTCCAAAACTGCCGAAAATGCTTCTCCTAAGCCAGTCGCCAGTTAGCCGGTATTCAGTGAGGCACTTTCGCAGCCCCTGATACCCACTACTTCTGATTCACAGGCCTCTACTGAGACCTATTTGGAGTCAGGTATGCCACGTGATGCTTCAACTATGGAACCCACGGATGTCTCTACCTTGGATTGGTCCAGAGCTGCTGTGCAGGCACCGGATTCTGAGGGTGTATTCAGGCCTATGGACTTGCATATTAAATTGATGCCTCCTTCTTTACTTAGGCCTAAATCTCGATCCATGTCTAAAAAACTGACGACCAGGCCACATGCTCAGGCCTCTATGCCTAAAAAACATGATTAGAATGGCTGAAGATCTAATAACTCTAATCTGGGGTAGCCAACCCCCCCCCCCCCTTTTAAGAGGCCTAGGACTAAGTGATAATGCTTTCTCGGAATCTATTTTGGCCCCTGATTCCCTGCCTCCTGCTCCCAGAAAACCTGACAGATGCTACAGGGTCCCTGAGTCCCACAAGTTCCTTTTCAAAAATCCTATTGCAGATCCAGAGATTATTTCACAGGGGCCCAAGGACATTAAGGCTTCTACTGCTAAAAATCCTACCCCTTCTGATAGAGACTGCAGGGTGCTGGATAGGTGGGGTAAGAAGGTTTACACTTCTGCAGCCTTGGCCATTAGGGCTTTAAACTGCCAGTTTCATATGTTTAAGTATCAGCAACATGTTATTGAACTGCTTAAATAGAAACTGTTGTTTATTCCTGACTGTGTGTAAAGTAAAGAATTACAGCATTTAATGCATTCTGCCGAACAAGTTAGAAAACATACTTTGCAGTGTGGTTTTGATTCATTAGAGGCCTCTTGCAGAGCTGCTGATGTTCATGTTTCACTGTTGCAGTCATTACACTTGGGTTATCCTGCTGGCAGGCTACCCTCACTCGGCCTGAATTCCAAAGTCCTGGTCTGGCGTCGGTTGCTGTCGCCTCTTCCCTGACGTCAGTGCGCCAGGGGTATATAAGATGCAGCCGACGCCATTTTCTTCAGTCTTTCTTGCTGCTCGGTGCCCGAAGCAAAAGCAGTTTTCAAGTGCCGGTCGGCTGACTCCTGAGATTTTCGAAATAGAATTTCAGAACCGAAGTCTTCAATAAAGCTATGTACCCCATTGGGGAAACTTTTTCTTGCTTCAGACCGATGTCAGTAAAAGTTAACAATTGTATTTCTTGTGGGAAGCAAATACATCATAAGGATTTTCACTCTTACTGTATTCCTTGCCTAGGCCCTGACCATGACGTTGATAGTTGTCGGTTTTGTGCTAGATTCAACCAACGCACTATTAAGTGTCGGTTTGATTTTGCCTTACATTACTTTGGCCAAAGGTTTAACTACATAATGCCGTCGGAACAACCGATGACCGGAATTCATAAAAAAAATGAAAAGACAAAGAAAAGGACAGGCATCTGAGGTCCAAAACCGACGACAAAGCCTCTTCTAGGCCAGTCGCGGGTTTGCCAGTTCTCAGTGAGGCGCTTTCGCAGCCCCTGACACTCGCTACCTCAAAGCCACAGGCCGCTTCCGACTCCCATGTGGAGACAACTAGGCCTCTGGAAACTCAAGGTATTGGGCCTACGGAAACTATTCCCTCAGATGGGTCCGGAGCCGCTGAGCAGGCATCGGCTTCTGAGGGTGTTTTCAGACCTACACAGCTTACTATCAAGTCTACTTCTGCAGCCAAGGCAAAGTCTAAAACACCATTAAAGACAAAGAAACAAGTACAGCATTCTCCTGGACAGTCATCTATGCCAAAGAAACAGATGCTTAAAATGGCCGAGGACCTAATTACTTTGATCAGGGGTTCTCATCCCCCTCCAGATAAAAGGCCTAGGCAAGACACTGACTATGAATCCTCTGACCAGGCTTCTATTTCTTCTGATTCCTCTTCAGAACAGGGATATTCTCTTCCTCCATATGAGGACTTTGATGCTGAAGAATCTATCCCTTCAGCCTCTCCTCCTGAGGATTACTCTTTTGGAAACCCTTCATACCATGAGGGAGCATTTCCATTGGGAGAGCCAGGATTATTCAGAATCCAAGAAAAGGCTCGGAGACTTTTTTACTGCCTCAGCACAGGCCCCTTGCTATCCCCCCTGTTCTAGATATTGTTGATGATGTTTTTTCTGAATCCAGTTTGTCTCCTGATTCTTTTCCCCATGCACCAGTCAAGCCAGATAGGTACTACAGGGTCCCAGACTCTCATAAATGTCTTTATAAAAACCCTGTTGCTGACCCAGAAACAATTTCTCAGGGTCCCAAAGGGGTCAAGGCTTCCACTGCAAAAAACCCTGTTCCCTCTGATAGGGATTCTAGAGCGCTGGATAGATGGGGGGAGAAAAGTTTACACTTCTGCTACTTTTTTAGCTGTAAGGGCTTTAAACTGCCAGTTTCACATGCCTAAATATCAACAATACCTAATGTCCTTGCTAAAACAGAAAATGCTTACAAGCTCAGAATGTCCTGACAATAAGGAAATGCAGGATTTATTGCATGCAGCTGAACAAGTGCAAAAGCATAGTCTGCAATGTGGTTTTGATTCTTTAGAGGCTTTTTGAAGAGCCGCAGTCACAGGCCCTGTCATTTGAAGGCATGCTTGGTTAAAAGAACAAAGTTTACCTGATCATGTTAAAGCAAAATTATTGGATGCTCCATTACAGCATGATACTTTGTTTGGTGTTAAGGCAGAAGAGGTGATAAAGAAAATGGAGGATAAAGCAAAATCAATGCAGACAGTAAAGGATTTCTTACAGGTTCAACCACCTAGATTTAGCAGGAACTGGCCGCCTAAAAATTGGTCCTTTCTAGTGTCAGACAGGCCACAACGAGGCAGATACAGACTCCCAAGAGGCAGATCTCAGCCCCAAGGCTCATACAGACCTAAACAATGGAGTGCTTCAGCCCCCAAAGGCAGAGAAGACCAATCACAACCTTATAGGAAACAGTCCCAATGACTTCCCTCTACAAAAGCCAAGCACTTACCTTTTGACAGCACCCTTAGGGGGAAAACTAGCACTTTTCTTAAAAAATTGGCATATGATCACCTAGGACAAATGGGTACTGAATATTGTTTCTCAGGGTTACAGGTTCCACTTTCACACCCTACCAAGGTCAAAATGTATGCCAGACCTGCCACAAAATCAATGGGCAGAGGCACAAAAACAAATTTCTGCTCCCATGAACATGAGAGCTATTCAAAAAGTACCACAGCAAGAACAAGGGCAAGAATTTTACTCAAGACTTTTCTTTGTACCCAGAAATGACAAAGCCTGGAGACCAATACTGGACCTGTCAATTCTAAATACTTTCCTGGATATTCCAAAATTCAAAATGTTGACACTGCAGCAACTTCTACCCATGTTGGGCAAGAAGGCTTGGCTAGTTACATTTGACCTCAAAGAGGCGTACCTGCGTGTCCCAATCAGACAATCTTGCAGAAGATACCTCAGATTCATAGCTGGCTCAATGCATTACCAATTCTCTGCACTGCCCTTTGGATTATCTACTGCGCCCAGGGTCTTCACAAAATGCCTGGCACCAGTAATTGCATTTTGCAGACAAAAAGGAATTCAAATATATCCCTACTTGGACGACTGCCTTATTCAAGCAGAGAGCAAGGACATTCTACTAAAGCGTGGCGTTTGTAAAATAATTACTAATTTGCCTAGGGTACACAGTAAACTAAAAGAAATCAAAGCTAGTGCCCTCTCAAGAGATAATATTCCTGGGTGCAAGCTTAAATATAACTGCCCAGATGGTTTATCTCACACCAGACAAGCAAAGGCAACTGACTCATTACTTTCAAATGATGGCAACAAAGACCCAGCTACCTGCAAGAAAAATTCTGCAGGCTTTGGGCTTCGTGGCATCTTGTATCCTGCTAATTCCATATGCAAGATTGCATATGAGGAAGCTACAATGGTACCTAAAAAGTGTTTGAACTCAACATTGCCACAGCCTGGAAACAATAATAACTCTTATTCCCTGCCTGCAACAGGAGTTTCGATGGTGGGCACTGGCCTGTCACCACAACAAGGGACAGCCTTTCTCTTTACCCACAGCCAGGCAGACACTAACAACAGATGCATCGGATTATGCCTGGGGGGCACACATGGAAGGAAAATGTATTCAGGACACGTGGCCCACGGACCAAATGCATCTTCACATCAATCAAAAAGAGATGCTAGCTGTACAGAATGCCCTGACTGCCTTCAAGGACCTACTACATCCAGGACAGCTATTACTAAAGATGGACAATACTACAGTTATGTGGTACATAAGCAAGGGGGCACACATTCCTACCCCCTCTGCAGGCAAGCCATGACTTTGTGGAACACAGCACTGACCTATCAAGTACATCTGCAGGCACAATTCCTGCCAGGAAAGAAAAATACTCTGGCAGATGAACTAAGCAGAAACCTCATGGACCCTCACGAGTGGAAACTAAATCCACAGGTCTTCAGCATGATAACAAGGAAATGGGGATGCCTAGACATAGATCTCTTTGCCTCCCCTCACAACTACCAACTACAGAGATTCTGCACAAGGACTTACCACTCACAAGCATGGAAAGTGGATGCTCTATCTTTCAGCTGGAAAACACTAACAGTTTATGCCTTTCCACCACTGACTCTCCTTCCCAAGGTGCTCCTAAAAGTCAGACAAGAGAAGCCAAAAATGATTTTAATTGCCCCAGACTGGCCACGCCAGCACTGGTACCCAATCTTAAAGAACTTGTCTCAAGGCCCAGCCTGGACTTTACCTCTAATGCCTCATCTTCTGACTCATCAAAACAATCAGATCCTGCACAGCCAACTCAGAAAACTTAAATCTGGCTGCATGGCGGATAGTATGGCCACTCAGAACACACCTATCTCTAAAGCTGTTATGGATGTCATTTTGGAAGCCAGGAGGCCAGCACCAGGAAACCTTGCACAGAAAAATGGAAGAGATTCTGTGCTTGGAACCAAGCACAAGGACTTGAACCACTTGTTCCAAATATTCCTCATATTTTACAATACCTATCATTCTCATCAATTAAGATCCATGCTGCTGCCATTTCAGCTCATTACAATACGGAACCTCCTATTTTCTCTCATCCACTGCTAAGACAGTACCTCAGAGGGGCAAAAAACATAAGACCCCCAAGAAGAGCACCGATACCTACATGGGACCTCAACTATGTCTTAGAAAAGCTCATACTACCTCCTTCTGAGCCAGCCAATACAGCTGACATAAAATTCTTATCATGGAAAACTGCTCTGCTTCTAGCAATAATTTCAGCAAGAAGAGTCTTAGAGTTACAGGCATTAATGGCAGTGGAACCTTTTATCATTTTTCATTCGGACAGGGTTTCTCTAAGGACAAACCCAACATTTATGCCAAAGGTAGTATCCAGTGTGGCTCTTAACCAAACCATTTATTTGCCAACATTTTATCCAAATCCCCAGAATAAAGGGGAGAGACTTCTGCACTCTTTGGACATACACAGGCAGCTACGCTTCTACTTGGACAAAACAAAAGCTTTCAGAAAAACTGAGCAACTGTTTGTGGCATATGCTGCAGGATCACAAGGAAAGGCCATCTCAAAGCAGACTATTTCAAAATGGATAGGACACTGTATTCATTTCTGCTATGCACAGCATGGCAAGTCAGTGCCTAAGAATATTAGGCCACATTCTACCAGGGCAGCAGCCACTTCAGCAGCCTTTCTCAGAGGAGTACCAACCAAGGAAATTTTGGAGGCTGCAACTTAGAGTTCAGTGCACACCTTTATCAAGCATTACTACTTACCTCTTTACTCTAAATCCAGCGCAGGCTTTGCCACTGCAGTTCTGCAGGGCCTCATAGCCACTCCTACTCCTATTTAGACCCAGCCACCCTACCTCAGCTTTGGGATTCAACCCAAATGTAATGACTTCAACAGTGAAACACGATAAACATAGTACAGTTGTGTACCTACCATAAATGTAGATGTTAGAGTGTATTCACTGTTGCAGTCCAGGTTACCCACCCTCCATCCCCCGTTCTTTGCTGGGACTTATCTGTACTTCTCTATCCTACACAACCTATGTGGTGTATTTGCTTGTAGATGAAGATATTGTTTTTATTTTACTGTGTGTTTTAATTAGCAACATGTATTGCCTACCTTCTTGGGGGCACCTGACATCTGGGGCAAGAAAAACTGAAGAAAATGGTGTCGGCTGCATCTTGTATCCCCCTGGCGCACTGACGTCAGGGAAGAGGCGAGAGCAACCGACGTTGGACCAGGACTTAGGAATTCAGTCCGACTGAGGGTAGCCTGTCAGCAGGATAACCCAAGTGTAATGACTGCAACAGTGAATGCCCTCAAACATCTACATTTATGGTAGGTACACAACTGTACTTTACTGGGTCTGTGCTCAGAAGGCATACTTGGCTTAAGGAGCAATCTGTGCCTGATCATGTTAAATCTAAATTGCTGGATGTTCCTTTAAATCAGGTCCGCCAGTTTGGCAACAAGGCTGAGGAAGTTCTTAAAAAGATGGAAGATAAAGCTAAATCTATGCAAACTGTTAAAGTTTTTTACAAGTTCAGCCTCCTAGATTTAGTAGGCACTGGCCCTCTAAGAATTGGTCCTTTCCAGCCCCTTTCAGGTCTTCTTAAGCCAAACCCAGGCACAGCAAAAACCCCAGGATTCAGTCCCAGGGGACTCACAGAACTAAGCAGTGGGGGGCCTCCACTTCCAAATCTGGGAATACTAAGACTCCCCTTTATGGTAAACTGTCTCAATGACTTCCTTTTAAAATTTCCAAGCACTTATCAACTGACTGCCCCTTTGGGGGAAAGATTGCTCTTCATGAAAAGAATTGGGAACTCATTACCCAGGACAAATGGGTTTTAAATATAGTGTCCCAGGTGTACAGATTTCACTTCCACACATTGCCAACACCAAGTGGGTGGCCGGACCTACCCCCAAATCAGTGGGCAGAGGCCCAAAAACAAGTACTTTCTCTCTTAAGCTATTCAAATGGTACCAGAAGAAGAAAAGGGACAAGGTTTCTACTCTAGACTTTTCCTGGTACCCAGAAAAGACAATTCATGGTGTCCTATCCTGGACCTCTCTACTCTAAACACCTTTTTGGAGATTCTAAAATTCAAGATGTTGACTCTTAAGCAGTTCATAGGTTGGTACTAGTCTATCTGCCCTAGGGCCTATACAAGACTAGCCATAACAATTCCCTGGCTATTACTACCCTGGTCCCCTGTCTAACAGGATGATTGACGTGATCCCTGGGGTGAATTTCCTATCTCCCATTCAATCGTCAATGTTCTTTTTGAAGAGGGACAAAGAGGCACTCAGCTTGACATGTATGGGCAAATCTAAATGGTACTAAGTTTTTTCCTAAATTCAACTTTAACTGTAGATCGGTAGGGGTAGTATATATTCTAGGTTGCTCTTGTATAAATGTTTGGTATATAGGGCAAACTAAAATAATGGTGAGAATATGTATTTTAGAACACATAAAAGATATTGGAAATAAAAGTGAAGTTAGCCCTGTGGCCCAACACTTCTATGAAAAACATGATGGCTCACCTTACAGTTTAAAATTCTGTGTACTTGGGAAGCCTTTTTATAGGGAAGGAGGAGGGGATTATTCTTATAAATTACTGGAGTTAGAAACTAAAATGATTTTGAAATTTAAGACACTGAAGCCCTTCGGATTGAATCTTGAATTGGTTCACAGTTGCTTCCTATGCTAGGCAAAGATGCCTGGTTGGCAACACTAGATTTAAAAGATGCATACCTGCACATCCCAATCAGGGAATCTTGCAGAAGATACCTATGCTTCAAAGCAGGCTACAAGCATCAGTTCTCTGCACTGCCCTTTGGCTTATCTACTGCGCCAAGGGTATTCACAAAGTGCCTAGCTCCAGTTATTGCATTTTGGAGGCAAAGAAATATGCAAATATACCCATACCTGGATGATTGTCTAATTCAGACAGAAAACCAGGACATACTTTTGAATCATCTGGCCTTTGTAAAAAGGGTTCTAACTTGTCTGGGGTACACCATAAACGAAAAGAAATCACACCTGGTACCTTGTCAAATTATATTCCTGGGAGCAAGCTTGAATGCAACTTACCAGATTGCTTGCCTCACACCAGAAAAGCAAATTCATTTGACAGCCTACTTCAAACAAGTGTCCACTAAAACCTTGCTATCTGCAAGACATATAATGCAAGCCTTGAGGTTCATGGCCTCTTGCATTCTTCTAATTCCATATGCAAGACTGCATATGAGGAAACTACAGTGGTATCTAAAAAGAATATGGTGTCAGCATTCTCAATACCTAGAAACAATGATTCCTATCATACCTTGCCTACGCCTCGGGTTCCTTAGGTGGGCAGAGGCCTGCCACCAAAACAAGAGACTACCTTTCACACCACCCCCTGCCGCCCAAACCCTAACAACAAATGCATCAGACTATGCATGGGGGGCTCACCTGGCAGGGAAGTACATTCAGGGCAAATGGAACCAAAGTCAAATGCACCTGCATACCAATCAAAAAGAAATGTTAGCTGTACAGAATGCTCTGACAGCCTTTAGGGACCACATTCTTCCAGGACAACTAATGGTAAAGATGGACAACACCATTGTTATGTGGTACATAAACAAGCAGGGGGTACACATTCTTACCCCCTCTGCAGACTAGCCATGGCATTGTGGAACACAGCCTTGAGCTATCAAGTGCACCTACAGACTCAATTCCTGCCTGGAAAATTAAATACACTGGCATACAAACTAAGCAGAAACCTCATGGGCCCACACGAGTGGAAACCGGAACCAAGGATTTTCAACTTGTTGACAAGCAAATGGGGGAGCCCAGATATAGACCCTCGCATCTCCCCAGAATTACCAATTGGACAAATTTGCACAAGGACTCCCCACAAACAAGCCTGGAAAGTGGATGCTCTGTCCTTCTGCTGGAAAAACCGATCAGTCTATGCCTTCCCCCCTCTGCCTCTGCTCTCCAAAGTACTACTAAAAATCAGTCAGGACAAAGCAAGGATGATTTTGATTGCTCCAGACTGGCCGTGCCAACACAGGTACCCCCTCCTGCTCAGTGTGTCACGGTTATATCCATGGCACCTGCCTCAGACTCCTTCCCTGCTGTCTCAGCAGGAGAACCAGATTCTGCACCCTCCGCTTCTAACACTTAAACTTGCAGCCTGGCTAATTCTTTAATCTCTCCTTTACCATCCCTCAGCAAACCTGTGATGGCTATCATTTTAGAGGCAAGGAGGCTTAGTACTAGAAAATCTTATGCTGAAAAATGGAAAAGATTCGGTGCCTTTTCTGCACCCTCCGCTTCTAACACTTAAACTTGCAGCCTGGCTAATTCTTTAATCTCTCCTTTACCATCCCTCAGCAAACCTGTGATGGCTATCATTTTAGAGGCAAGGAGGCTTAGTACTAGAAAATCTTATGCTGAAAAATGGAAAAGATTCGGTGCCTGGAACCAATCTCAAAGGAAGAGCACAGCAGCACCCAATTTACCTCAGATTTTACAATACTTAACTGAGATGCTTCACAAGGGCCTGCTTTTTTCCTCCATTAAAATCCACACTTCAGCCATTTCAGCTCATTATAACACAGAACCTCCCCTCTTCTCTCACGCACTGCTCAAGCAGTTCCTCAGAGGGGCCAAAAATCTGAGACCCCCCAGGAGAGCTCCGACCACAGCCTGGTACCTTAACTTTGTCTTGGAGAAACTCACTCTACCTCCTTTCGAGTCAGCTGCTACTGCAGAATTGAAATTTCTTTCTTGGAAAACAGCTTTCCTTTTTAGCATTCACTTCAGCTAGAAGGGTATCTGAATTACAGGCCCTTATGGCAGTGGAGCCTTTCATCATCTATCATGCGGACAGGGTGTCCCTTAGAACCAGTCCATCCTTCATGCCCAAAGTGGTATCCAGTGTGGCTCTTAATCAGTCCATTCATTTGCCAACCTTCTTTCCCAAGCCTCAGAATAAAGGGGAATGGATACTTCATTCCTTAGACGTGCACAGACAACTTAGATTCTACTTGGACAGGACTAAATCTCAAAGGAAATCTGAACAACTGCTGGTGGCATTTGCTGCAGCGGCAGAGGGGAAGGCTATTTCAAAGCAAACCTTTTCTAAATGGATAAGCCATTGCATTCATTTCTGCTATAAGTACCATGGAAATCCTATCCCCCAGGGGATCAGACCTCACTCCACCAGGGCTGCATCTACCCCCACAGCCTTTCTCAGAGGCATCCCTACCAGGGACATCCTAGAAGCTGCTACCTGGAGGTTCTGTACATACTTTCACCAAGCATTATCATTTGCCAATTTTCTCTAAATCCAGAGCTGGCTTTGCCACTGCAGTCTTGCAAGGCCTTATAGCTGGCTCTAATGCTATCTAAATTACTCCTCCCCAACCATAGCTTTGGGAATCTACCCAAATGTAATGACTGCAGCAGTGAAACATGTAGAACATAGTACAGTTGTCTACACTTAACATAAATGTAGATGTTCGAGTGTATTCACTGTTGCAGTCCAGGTTACCCACCCGCCACCCCCCTTTTCTTTACCTTCTCTTTCCTTCACTATATTCTAAAGCCTTTGGGGTGTTTATTTTTAGATGAATATAAAGTGTATGTTGCTAAAAGTGCATTTACATAATATATTTCTGTTTTTTTATATATATATATATATATATTTTTTTTTTTTTTTTTTTTTTTTTTTTTTTTTTTTGCTCCCCATTTGGGGGGGGCACCTGACATCTCGGTCAAGAAAAACTGAATAAAATGGCGTCAGTTGCATGTTTTATTCCCCTGACAACCTGACGTCATGGATGAGGAGACAGCAACCGACGCAGGACCCAAGACTTTGTTATTCAGGCCGACTGAGGGCAACCTGCCAGCAGATTACCCAAATGTAATGACTGCAACAGTGAATACACTCGAACATCTACATTTATTGTAAGTGTACACAACTGTACTGTCTACAAGAGGGTAGCGAGACCAGCTGTGTTATATGGGTTGGAGACAGTGGAACTGACAAAAAGGCAGGAGTTAGAGCTGGATGTGGTAGAGGTAAAGATGTTAAGATTTGCACTGGGTGTGATGTGGGTGGACAGGATTAGGAATAAGTATATTAGAGGGTCAGCCCAGGTTGGAAGGTTTGGAGACAAAGCCAGAGAGGCAAGATTACGTTGGTTTGGACATGTGCTGAGGAGGGATGCTGAGTATATTGGGAAAAAGATGCTAAGGATGAAGCTTCCAGGTAACGGGAAAAGAGGAAGGCCTAAGATAAGATTTATGGATGTGGTGAGAGAGGACATGCAGGTGGTTGGTGTGACACAGCCAGATGCAGAGGACAGGAAGAAATGGAAACAGATGATCCGCTGTGGCGACCCGTAACAGGAGCAGCTGAAAGAAGATGATGTGTGCACACCCTTAAACTAATAATTTGTTGAAGTACCTTTTGATTTAATTACAGCATTCAGTCTTCTTGGGTACACACTTGCCATCTTTAAGGGACTCTGATTAACCCCAAATAAAGTTCAGCTGTCCTAGTAGGATTTTCCTGATATTTACCCAGTTGTCTGCTACAGCAAAAGCCATGGTTCGCAGAGGGCTTACAAAGCATCAAAGGGATGTCATTGTTGAAAGGTATCAGTCAGGAGAAGGGTACAAAAACATTTCCACAGCATTGGATATACCATGGAACACAATGAAGACAGTCAACAAAAAGGGGAGAATGTATGGGACAACAGTAATGTTGCAAAGAACTGGACGTCCCTCCAAAATTGATGAAAAGACGAGATGGAAACTCGTCAGGGAGGCTGCCAAGAGACCTACATCAACATTGAAGGAGTTGCAGGAATTTCTGGCAAGTACTGGTTGTGTACTACATGTGACAACAATCTCTCATATTTTCCATATGTCTAGGTTATGGGGTAGGGTTGCAAAACTGGAAACCTTTTCTTAAACAGAAAAACACCCAGGCCCAGTTAAAATTTGCAAAACAGTGCATCAGGTCTCCCAAAAGCATGTGGGAAAATATGTTATGCTCTGATGAGACCAAGGTTGAACTTTTTGGCCACAATTCCAAAAGGTATGTTTGGTGCAAAAACAACACTTCGCATCTCCAGAAGAACACCATCCCCATGGTGAAGCTTGGTGGTTGTAGTATCATGCTTTGGGGTTGCTTTTCTTCACCTGCAACTGGGGCTTTAGTCAAGGTGGAAGGAGTTGTGAACAGTTCCAAATACCAGTCACTTTTGGTCCAAAACCTTCAGGCGTCTGCTAGAAAGCTGAAGATGAAGAGGAATTTTACCTTTCAACACGACAATGACCCCAAGTATACATCCAAATCAACAAAAGAATGGCTTCACCAGAAGAAAATTAAAGTTTTGGAATGGCCTAGCCAGAGCCCAGACCTAAATCCAATAGAAAATCTCTGGGGTGACCTGAAGAGGGTTTTGCACAAGAGATGCCCTTGCAATCTGACAGATTTGAAGTACTTTTGCTAGGAAGAGTGGGCAAATATTGCCAAGTCAAGATGTGCCATGCTGATAGACTCCTACCCAGGAAGAATGAATGCTGTAATTGAATCAAAGTGTGCTTCAACAAAGTATTAGTTTAAGGGTGTGCACAGTTATGCCACCAGCTTATTGTACGTTTTTTATTTTTTGTATTTTATCCCCTAACAGATTTGTTTGTTTTTCAATTGAATTTTACAGGTCATAGGTCACATTAAAGTTGGGAAAAGTTTTGAAATTCTTTATTTTGGCCTCATTTTTTTATATCACAAAAACCTGACATTTTATCAGGGGCATGTAAATATATATCCACTGTGTGTGCATATGTATGTAGGCTTGGGTGACTTTGATAAAAACCACATTAGTAATTCAGCTTTAATCATTAACAAAACACCTTTGAAATATTCAGAATCCTTACAAGTAGTGGCTGAGTTGTTTTATTGCATTTTTATTACTGCTGCATTACCTTGATTACTGCTACATTTCCTTTTCTGTTGTTAATTAGTT
>NC_056729.1:931192232-931322232 GCF_019279795.1 Protopterus annectens
TTTCTGCACAAAGGGGAACCAACAACCAACCCTGGGAATTATAGGCCTATAAGCTTGACTAGCCTTATCTACATGACCATGGAATGAATCATTACGGACCTTATTAACAAAGGACATAGGTTATCTTTAAGCTCTGGACCCAATCTAGTTTGTATTTGTTAAAGGTAGAATCATGCCTTTTAAACATGGTTGAATAAGGCCCTTTATGAGAGAAAGACCGTGCATATTGCCTATCTTGACCTAGCCAAGGCATTTGACACAATACCCCACTTGGGTATTATAGAGAAACTTTCCCAGTTGGGAATCAACCCCTACGTTACCAGATGGTAGCCAGCTGGTTCACTGACAGGACACAAACTGTCAAAGTGGGTGATTTAACCTCTAGCAAAAGACCAGATACCAGTGGTGTACCACAGGATTCTGTGGTAGGCCCCTTACTGTTCAGAATTTATTTTTTAGAATTCCAGGCAAACTTGGACAACCTGTGGCTGACCAACTTCGCTGAAGATTGCACATTGGAAGCAATCACGGAGTCCCCAGCAGTGTTAATTTTAATGCAGACAAATGATTGGTGCCAAAGCTACAGATTAAAGTCAAATGTAAAAAAAAAAAAAAAAAAATCCGTTGTTCACTTTGGGAAAGCTGACATCCCTGCAGTCTGAACTTTGACAACTGTGTATCCACAGTAGTAAGGAAATCCTTTTATATTGCAAAGAAAAAAAATATCCAAACCACAGATAAAAAATGGAACCAAATGTAATAGTTCAAAGCGTCCAATATTTCAACACTTAGAACTATTAAAGTTGGTTCCGATTTTTTATCCTGTGGTTTAGATAGTTTTATTTTATTTTTTTATTTTTTTCTTAGTCTTTTTTTGCCTTCTATATTGCACCTCCTAGAAGTAAATGCAGTAGATCTTAGGATGTTATAATTCCATTATATTCTGCCCTCTTCAGACCAGTAACTGAGTACAAAGCTGCCGTTTTGCATATACCTCATCGGACACCTACAACAATTGGAGAGACCACAGATATATCTCACTGAGAAATTACAGGGTACACAAAACAAGCCGTAACATGGAAAGACTGAAAGCCCTGTCACTGTATTCCGTCTCCTACAGGTTGCTAAGGGATGACCTGTGCGTGGCTTACAGGACACACTCTGACCCAGCCCTGATGGAAGTGCAAAACATTTCTAAACCAAACTGCAGGAGGATAACTTACTCCAGGCATCTTAACTTAGCCTCTGACATGAACAGGTCATACTGGAAGAAAGATTCATCTTCCAGATTGCCATTTCTCTGGAACAAAATTCTAATCTATGTGAAAAAGAACCCCTCCCTGACCCTCTTCAAACGCAACCTAAATCAATGGATGACCACAAATTCACCCTGGGGTGATGCCCATGTCCCCTCATAGACAGAGAGAGTCGGTATTAACTACTCTTTGAACTTCACTCACATAAGTACCAACAACTGGGGCAAATTAAGATAAATATGGCTAGGCTTGTAAGGGCTTGTAGGGCCGTTGGCATACCAACCTCTTATGAGCCTATGTATCACAATTCATAAAACATGTATGTAATGGTATGTAGTGCAGCCATTATAAATACCTAGTGAAGAATCGTATTATAAAGTAGAAGGAACAAATATCCACCCCCCAAAAAAATATAAGAGGGCGGAGTGTTGCAGAGGGGTTAGCATTGTTAATTCACAGAATTTGTTGTCCTACTTCATTTGTTGGCTGCAATGCTTTCTCTGTAGAGTCTTTGTGTCTGCATGGATTTTTGGCTAGGTCTGAAGTTTCCTCCTAGATCCCAGAGACATTGTCTACAGATATATTTCCAGTGCTGTAAATTACCCATAGGTGTTGGTACATCATCTTTTGAACAGGGGATCCATCCAGGATTTATTTTATGAGTAATGCCTATTGTGTACCAGGACAGATGACTTCTCTGTGACACTGAATTATTTTAAAGCAGGCATAGAAGCAAAATAAAGAATGGATGATTGCAGGCATTTTTCTTCTGATAAGTCATTGCTACCTGTTGAAACATTATAACTGTTGTCACAAGACTTCCTTGATTCTGTTAATGTGTACTCAGTGTATGACATATTTGCTTTTTTTATTTTCTGTTTGTATTCCAGTATATTTTATAATTTACTGCAGTTTTTACCAACTAAAACTGTTACACTAGTTATTTTATTTATGACTTTACTAGGTGATGTAGCTGATTTGAAGAAAAAAAAATAATTACCCGTAGTCTCTTGACCCTGTAATTATAAGCAGTATAATATCATGGGTTTATTCTGTAACTTGCGTATTGTTTGCAGTCATGTGTGCACCATGCATCTCTGTGGAGCTTGCTTGCGCATTCTGAATATCTCTATATAGTAATTTGAAAATTTCACTGAACTGGGGTAAAGGGAAACTTTTTTTTTTTTTTAATGAAACTCACCTTTTCCTTTATGTGATTGTATGACCTTTGGGATTGTCTGGGCTGTGGAGGTGCAACCCTCCTGCAAGAATTAAAAAAAGGAAAAAAATTGAACAGTGCTAATTTAGTGTGCTTTTGGGAACCAATTACAGATGAAGTCAGCTTTGCATAGATCTAGTATTTGGCAGTTTGTATTTAATTAATTCTGTTGGGATGATACTTGAGTATTTATTATTTTGGTGTACTAACCCATTTCATCCATGGTCCAGGTCCAGAGGCAAACCTTGCAAACTGCTTTGCATAATTTTAAATTATTCATGCAGTATATTAATTCAGGTATATCATGTAAAAGTCAAAGAGCTGCAAAGTTCAGCTACAGGGATTACCTAGTGCTAATGTTCAGCAAAGTTTCTTTTTTCTATTTTTGGCAGGTTATGGATTGGTTTGTGCAGATCTGTTTAGCACTGAAACATGTGCACGACAGGAAAATTTTGCACCGAGACATAAAATCTCAGGTATGTCTTACTGTTTGTCCACTGTGACTACTTTGAGAGTGTGTTAAGTTAATTTTCATACTGTACATAATATAAATTAAACGGTTACCATTGAAGATGGACTTTACGTTGCTCAGTTTGCATAAAAAAGCCACTCACCATATTGAGTCATGTTCCAGTTTTGTATTCTTTATACCAATATAGATTTGGTATTTTGTACAAGTCTGGTTGTGTGCTGGCCTTGAAGCTGCCAGGCAGTGAACTATGGTGTTTTACAGTTAATATCAGTGTTTAGGTAAAACAGTGTGGGTCAAGCAGTTTGTAGAGATGATGTTTCAGTTTAGATTGTACTGCAGTTACTGTATTAACTACCTGTGAAATGATTACCTGACAAAATTTCAAGTCTCTGCAAACTTGGAGAACTCTGCTGTCTATGTAGAATTGTACACAGAAATCTTGTACAGTTATGTTAATAGATGCATAGAAATAGCACTGTCTACCAGAAATAAGCCTAGAACAAACTCAGAAAACAAACTATCCTTGTGGAATCCAAGCTTAAACAGATTATACATCAAAAGGAAAAAACGTTGTAGCTAAAATTAGGAAGTGCAATGCCCAGCAGGAAAAAAAACTGTCTCAAGGCTAAATAGACAACTAAGATGACTAATTAAGTCTACTAAAGTTAATTCTGAGGTGAAGATAACCTCCCAGGTCAAGGACATCCACAAGGCACTCTTTAGGTGCTTCCAGAATATCAATGGTGGTATGCAGCAGTTTGCAGAGCTGATTGTTAATAGAGCTGGAAGATGTAGCAAATCTACTGGCCTGCAAATTCAGCTCCAGTTATATCCCCTTCCCCCCACGTCACCTCCACAGGTAATACCATCAAATGTACTGCCTCCAGCTCTCAGAGAGCAGATCCTAAATGCAAACTCTAAGACTGGGAACACTGCATTGATGAGCCCTGATAATATCCCACAACATTTTCTTAACATCCGAAAGCTTAACCTGTCAGAACCTCTGAAGTCACTTTTTCACCATAGCCTCCATACAGGCTTTGTACAACATGAATGGAAGACTGCAATGGTTATCGCTGTGCACAAAGGCGGTCCATCAATGCACTCTGAACTACAGACCCATGAGTCTAACTAGTCTCTTATGCAAAGCCATGGAAAGAATTATCATGCATGTATTAAGTCATTACTTAGGAAACGTTCATACTCTGGATCCAATCCAGTTTGTCGTTATCAAAGTAAGATCAGCCACTCAAGCTGGTGGGCTTCTTTGAAAAGGTCGCCAAGGCAATGGATGAGGGCAAAGCGGTGTGTGCTGCCAACCTTGACTTGGCAACGGCATTTAGTGTACAGTATCCCACCCTTGCATTATAAACAAACTTACTTAGTTGAGCATTAAACTCCTGTGTTACACACTGGATAGCCATCATGCTGTTCAGTAAGACAAAGGAAATTGGAATAGGAAGATGACCTCAACAAGGAGGCCAGTTGGTAGTGGAGTACCTCAGGGCTTTGTACTGGGCCTGCTGCTTTTTGACATTTACTTCTCTGAAGTTAAAGCCAATGTCAAAGGCCTGTGACTAACCAAATTTTCAGATAACTGCAAACTAGGAGAAGTCATCGAATCCCTCCTTGACGCTAACATCCTACATGAAGGGCTAACACAGACAAAGGACTAGTGTCAAAGCCACTGTTTAAAACTCTGTGCTAGGAAATGCATTATAGTACCCATTGGAAAGTTGGCCACCCTAGTAAACTACCTCCTTGATAACGCACCCTTAAGAGTAGAGCCAGTAGTTCGACATTTGAGGATGTAAGTGGATAGCAACCTGGCTTTCAACCAACATGTCTTAAGGTAGTAAGGAAATCATTCTATGTTACTAAACGTATAATCCGTGGCATGATATGCAAGTCATTGATTTTCTGTATTCAGCTTTCCTAAGACCCATCATTTATTTATTTGTTAAACAGCTTTATTAGATTATCACTTAAGACATAGGCAACTGTACATAAACTGAAAATAAAATTAAACCATATTAATTTTTTCCCATTTGCATGCATCATACAGCCCATTATATTTCTTCCTTTCTAATAATTATCGGTCTAATATTAAATAAATTTGTTGAATTCCTGCTTTCCCTTAAGAGTTACTCCTCCTCATGAGCATTATTTTGCATGAATTAGTCCCACAAATTTAATTTATTTTTTATATAATTTGCTCTTTCCCTTTTCGAAAGATCTCTCTTCCAGTTCTTTTATCTATTTTATAATATTCAGTGCTTCAAATACATTTGGTTTATACTTTGATTTCCGTTTTCTAGTAATGTTTTTTGTAGTTAACAGAGTTAAACTTAAGGCCTTACTACCTTTAAGCAATTTAGATCCTGTGTCCACCAACCCAAAAAATATCGCTGGTTACTGCCATGGCTCATCTAATATTCCTGACAGAGTGCTCCATAGGAAATTTTTAAAATCTGCCAACTCATTACACTCCCAAAACTCATGTTCCTAGTTGCCTCTTCCCCATCTCACTTTCAACATTTGCTATCTACTTGAGGAAACCTTCTTTGAAGTCTGCTTGGGGTATAACAATACATATGCAAAGGCTTCCAGCAAATGTTTCTTGAACCTTCTGGACTTTGTTGCATATGTGGAAGCCATACGTATGTCCTCCATTATTCTCTTTTAAATAGGTTTTCCAGTATCACTACTCAATCTTTTTCTAACCTCCTGTAATTTATTCTTAGTTATCTTGCAATATTTTATATGCTCTAATTGCCCTGTTTTTAACCGCAGTTTCTAGTCTAAATTTGACTAAACCCCCCCAGAGCAGGTGTGTAACTTAAAATTCCCCTATCCCCTTCTCTTTTCTGTACTCTATCAATCCATAATAGAGAAAGCAGTCTCTAGTCTGAATGCCAGACGTTATCTTTCCCTCATCCATTTCTGTTAACTTCCCCCTCTAGCTATTTGCTCCAAATGCCTTGGTTTCTTTGCCAGTTTTTTTTCCAATAAATTCAAGCCCACTCTTGCTTATTTTCTGTACCCTTAACCTCTCTGTTTCTTGAACACCCCTCCCCACCTTCATCATGATCCCTTTCAATTTTGGATTGTAACCTTCTGCTTTTGATATGTATATGCAGCTCTAAAATGTCCTTTCAAACCAGGTAATCCTAAACCACTTCGTTCTTTTGAAAGGATCACTTTACCCCACTTAACTTTTGCCCTCTTCCCTTCCCAGATAGCTTCCTTCAATTCTTTATTGTTCACAACTTCCTCTGGTTGATAAAAATATGCCTGGCCCATGTACAAAATTAAAGGAACTAAAAACATTTTCACTACTAGTATCTTTCTATCCATATCCATAAACAAGACTTCCAGTTTCTCAGTTTTTTATCTTATTTTGTCTCTTCCTGACATATATCCTTAACTGCCATAACACAAACCTTTTTAAGACGTACTCCTAAACACTTCCATCTTATAGGGTCCCCATAAATGTTGGTATTGCCGAACCATTTCTTGTGTCGGTGCATAATTTGTGTCTAGCCTTTGTTTTATCTTCATTAATTTTATATCCAGGAAAGACTTGACTATCTCAAAATATTTTATAACACTGGGATGTTCTTTTTTTAATTTGTCCTGTGCAAAGTAATATCTGCAAACGAAGCCAGCTTTTCTTGTTTACCATACCAATTATATCCTTGTAATTCTTAGTCCCTTATTTTCTTTTCCAGTGGCTCTAAATATGAATTGAATAACGGGGAAAGAGGACATTCCTGCCTGGTTCCTGTTTTCAAACACAACTTGTTGGAGAGGAACCCCCCCCCACTTATCCTCCTAATTAAGCTATTAAGTGTGTCAGGGAATACAAATGCTTCCATTGCCCTACTCTTGAAATCCTAGCTTACAGTGTAGAATGCTTTCTCTGCATAAAGACCCACCAGAATTTTTTTTTCTTACATTCACCTTCACTCTGCATCATTTTGTTAATGCTGTCAAATGTTTGCCTTCCCTCCATAAAAAAACTAATTTTCTTTAAACAAAGAACATTTTTATTAAATTATCATGTATGACAATAGGTCATGTTACATTTATATAAATGACAGTAAACCATAGCCACACAATTTCAGTTGCAAACGTTATACATTGCAAACCATGCCGACACAACTGTAGCTGCAAACATAGTATACACTACTTTTAATGTATCCAGTCATGTTACTTAACCATTGTATAACTCATTCAAATCCTGCCTTCTTTTAAACCTCATTCCTTCTGTATATGTAATGATTCCACAGTTCCCACTTTTCCTATGTAATTTGCGCTTTCCCTTTTCTAAGGATCCCAGTTCCAGTTGTTTTATTTCTGTTACTATGTTCACTACTTCTAGTAAAGTTGGTTTAGACTTTGATTTCCATTTTCTAGAAATTGCTTTTTTGGCGACCATAATCATTAGATTCAGCAAGGCCTTACAGTGTCTATGCAGTTTTGAGTTTGTATCACAGTTCAAAAATCTCAATTCCCTAGTTACCCCAATGTGTTCACCCAGCATCTCTGACAGAGCAGACAGCAGGGAATGTTAACAGTCTACCAGCTCATTACACTTCGAGAAAATATGTTTCCGAGTTGCCTCTTTTTGCCCCATCACACCTCAAAAAATTGTGCTCTACCTGAGGAATAATTCTTGGAAGTCTGCTTGGGGTAGCAAAGATCCTAAATCTTGTAGATTTTGTTGCATATTTGGGAAGAGATGCATATATCCCCCATTTTTTTTTTTTTGTGAATTGCTTATCTAATCTCTCTTCCCAATCCTTCCTAACCTCTGCTGATCGATTCTTATAGTTATCATGCAGTACTTCATATGCCTTACTAATTATTCCTTTCTTAATGGTTCCACAAAACCACATTGATCCATATCTATCAATTTTGGCAACACTGTTGTCATTCTTTTAGCTAGTATAGACATGCATTATAAACCTGGTTTAAAACTAAAATGGGGCTATATGAAGCTGGGTCTGATGGGTCTTTACTGCTTATACTAATAAAGCCATTACAGCTGTCTTCCAAGATGTTTGTGTTTCTTCTTATTTTAAATTATTTTTAAACAAAATCTTCCAGATTTTTCTCTCTTTCTTCCATCCTAACTTCTAAATATCCACAGGAATGCAATCTGTTCCTGGAGTCTTTCCTGAAGATGGTACATCAGTTTTTCTTACAACCTCCTATCTTAACTGTTAGTAGTTGAGCCTCATCTACTTCTAACTTTGGCATAATTAAGTTCTCAGTAAATATATCCATTTGTGCTTTCTTGATTTCCAGATTTCTCTTGTTCATAAAAGTTTTCGTAACCATTTTGAAATATCGCTAAAACCTCTACAGTATCCTTGGTTAATTTTCTTGTTATAGGATACTTAAGTTGGACAACGATTCTTATAGGTTCATAGGTTCATACTAGGCTATCTGCCCGAGGGCATTTACAAGCCTAGCCCATAGTTTTGTGGCTTACGCCACCCCTTTAGTATGGGGAACTATACCCATTATTTTGCTGTGCCTCTGTTGAGCAGCGACACTGAGGTAATCCCTGGGGTATATCTGCGATCTCATTGTGCAAAAAGTTATAAAAAAAGTTGTTTAACAACACTATTTCTAAAAATCGCATATTCTCCAGATACTCTGTTTTCTCTTTAGCTCTCTGCATTTGCACTGCCTCATGTTCTGTGAGATTCCCTTTTTTCTGCAATACTTAAATCTTTGTCAATTCCTCAAAGTAATTCTTGTTTCTTCTTAATCATATTCTTTCTTTTATTTCTACTTTGTTTTAAAACTCCATTTTCATTTTATCCCACTTACTAGCTGTAACTTATGAAGATCTTTCTTTCTTGCCTAAGAGTTCTCAAATCACTACCTGTTCCTTAAATTCCTTTTTTTTTTTAAACAGGTAGGCAGGAAAACACCAGTGTCTCATTTTTACTACTTTACATTTCATCTTAGTTTTTATTGGTGAATGATCTTAAATCGTTATTGGATAGTTACTAAATTTGTCAAAGCTTTTAATTAAATGCAGATTTTCCTGTGAAATGTAGATCTGAAGTTGTCTGCTCTTCAACCTGTGGGACATGGATCCAGGACTGATCCGACTAGGCCACATTTCTCCAGCATCGGATTTGATCTCCAAGCTCCTCCCCTACCCACAGTGCCACTATCTCCTTCCTCCCTTCAGATCTCTTTTGCTGCGTTCGTTGCAACATCATGGTACACTGCTCCAGGTTTTTTGGAGGGAAACTGAGTTGAATCTAAATTCCTGTCCTAATCTTTCTATCTTTTACTTACCCCGAACTTTTCACATTCAAGCATCTGTTTATACTTTAAAAAAAAAAAATCTCTCCTTACTCTTGCTATCTCTGTCCTGTAAGTGTGTGTGTTTTCTGATTGGGGTTTCACTACTGCTAAAAATGTCAGAGACACCCAAACCAGGTTTCCATAAGTGCACAAAGTGTGGCTATAAGCTTTCCCCAGCGGATGGACATTTTGTGTGTTTGCTTAGGGGTCCCTCATCTCAATTCCTCCTGTTTAATCTGTATGGGGTTCAATCCCCGCGCATTGATCGACAGGAGGAGTAAACTTGTACTCAAGGGCCTTCTCCCTCCACCTTCTATGGAGGCCCGTGCTACCCCTTCTGCTTCTACTTCTGTCTCTGCGCAGGCCTCTGGGACTCAACCTCCCGCTAAGAGGACTGGGGGTGGAGAGAAGCGCAAGCACTGAGACAGGCCGAAGAAGCAGTCCCCTCACCACTCTTCCTCAACTGAGCCACCAGCTAAATTCCGATCGGCTCTGAGCCACCAGCTAAATTCCAGTCGGCTCCTAGCACTGGTTCTCCCAGACTCCATTCTCCTTGTTTGTCCCTGGAGCCGGAGGTGCCCCGGAGCCCGTCCCTGGTATCAACATTGCCTCTCTAGGCTGTTGTCAGTGGCCTCTTCCTCCAGATCCACCCACAGACTTTCCGAAGCCGAGGTGGAGAGGATGGTGTGGAGATTCATCTACACTTAGATACAGATGGGAGTCGTGCCTGACCCCTCTCCTCCGGAGTGGGGTGCATGCAGCCCGCCTTCTTCATCCCAATCACTCCTCTTATCTGACCCCCAGTTTCAGAGTCCTCTGGTCCGAGGACCCTCGATGTCGAGGGGCTGGCGCCGACGCTACATGGTACCTTGACGCTGATCATTGTCTGGAGCAGATCAGCTCCAACGAGCTCGGAGCCATCCAGCTCTTGGAGCCATAGCCTCAATGCATAATCCGAGAGGCTGGTTTTGGCTCAGAGTTTTTCAGAGCTGAACCTTCCAATTGGAGTCAGCTCCAGCTCCCCTTTTGATCCAGAGTATTACGGACCTGATTGTAGCCCCAGCTCAGGGGGTTTGTTCCCCTTCTGCCTTTGACGTAGTGGAGATGGTTCTCTCTATTACATCAAGACTTTTGATGATCTCATCCTCCAAATCCATCCTGGCTTTCTCTGTTTCTGATCCGGATTCCGCCATCCTGCCCACCTCATGGACAGCTTGCTGTCTCTGTGCCTCAGAGAGCTCCCACACGGGAGCAGCTGGATGTTTTTGAGTCTTCCCCAGAGACCCCTACTGAAGGGGTTTCTCGAAAATGCATGTGTAAAAGGAGACACTTGGACTCCCTGCCAGAGTACGTCATGGAGAACACCGACTTGGAGGTAGGGGAGGGTTCCCCCCACTCACCCCCAGAGGATGTCTCATGTGGAGACATCATGGAGATCCGCATGTAGCATTGGGGGTGGTCTGTCTAAAAAATGATTCTGTGTTCCTGGAGACATTTGGCGCAGGACCCTGTACTTCATGGGTGTCCACTCCCGCAGATCCTCTGATGGATCTTGTTGTATTTCAGGCGTGGAAGGAGCCTGACATGGTGGAGCCTATCCCCTTATAAGGTCCTCCGCTCCCTTTCTGATTAAAACACACTGGTCAAAGGGGCTCCCATCTATGCCATGGTGGGGGGTGGTGGTGGTGGCCACCAAGAAGGAGCTAGCATAGGAGAGCTCCATGGTCCACCCATCGGACCTAGAGTCTAGGACCTTGGACCATTTTGGGAACCAGGCTCACGCTTAAGCAACATTTTCTGTACATGCGCTTAACTACATGGCACACGTTATTAGGCTTCAGCAAAACCTAGTAAAGAGGAGATCGCTGGGTCTACACCAGGGTCCATGTCGGTGGACGATAGAAAGTTTTTCTCCTTTCGAATGGCCACCCTTGCCTTCATTGCCAATACCTCTATGTGGCTTCTCTCTCACGCTACTGAAGGCACTGCCAGAGTGGGCGTTACTATCCGGCATCATGCCTGGCTCTGACTTTGTACCTTCTCGTAGCTCTTCAAGGCGTCATTTACAAATGCCCCATACAATGTTCCCACTCTCTTTGGAAAGACAGTGCACAACACCCTGGTCCAGAGCGAGAAGGATGGGAAGACTGTGTCTGCTGCTGTCAGAATCCTCCTCTCAACCTCTCAACGATCCTTCTCCAGGAATCGCCGTGGGGCAAAGAAGATGTGGTTCTGAAAGTCTCAGGGTTATTCCCCGGACGCTTGGGACTCGCCTTCCCCAGAGGCAGATGGGGATTTTACAGACACCACCCTTGAGGTAGAGGGGGCCCGAGGAACCAAGGGTTTCGGGATTCGTACTCGGACAGGCCCGCAAAGCAGCCCTGAAGGGTTGCCTGGCTTCTCATCTCTGGAGGCAGTCAAGGGTCGACTTTCACTACAGCCAACAGCCTGAAAGTCAATTATAGATCAGTCGGTGTTGCAAATCATATCCAGAGAATATTCAGTCCCCTTCCTTTGAAAGTCAGTTCCAGCCAAACACCTCCCGGACATTCCACCCGTGCAAAGTGAGGCAGCACCACAGGAAATTTCCAAGCTGCTAGAAAAACGAGTCATCCAGCCCGTTCCCCCAGACCAGTCCAGATTAGGCATCTATTCCAGGTTCTTTTTAGTGCCAAAGAAAACAAGGGACTTGAGGCCAGTTCTGGATCTCTCTACCATGAACCTATCAGTTTCCAAGGTGAAATTCCAGATGGTCACACTCCAGTCTGTCTTGCCTTTATTTATTTATTGACATTTGTTAACCAGGTTCGTTCAGCTGGATTTGTGGCCCATTTTCAGTGGAGACCCGAGGAGAAAAGCTCCAATTTAACAACACAGTATACAGAAAAATATATAAACTTGACAATGTAAGACCAATCTGCTTAATTAATAAAAGTAGAACAGTAAGACAGGTGGTGAACTAGGTAATACAATGTATATATAATACAGAGTATATGTAATTACAATTCAGAGGCAAACAGTTTGTTATGTAGTCCTGTCTCGCCTCCATTATTACATGTGGGTTCGGAGCCGATCCTCGGCTCCGACTCGGCCGCTTAGAAAGCCTGAAAACTTCTGATTGGCTCGTGGCTAATAGGTATCCCATGGTGCATGCACACATTCCCCAGATCTCGTTTGCCGTGTCTTCAGTTGGAAACTTCTTTTGGTTGGCAGTGGCTAAGTGACTTAGTTCTTTATTATTACTACTTTTTAGGAGTTTTTAGCTTCGTGTGAAGTGCTTCCTGATTGCTGATAACCTTTTTTGTGATACCGATTTGTGTCTATTAACCGGACTGACTTATTACTGCTATAAAATTCTTGGGCCTGTTGGCCTTTGTGTGTGGTTCACATGAGTATGTGCTTTTAGACTAGACCGTTTAAATTAGAGATGCTAGTTTGTTTCCCTTTTTCCTTTGCACTAGGTTCATTTAAGTTAGAGAACCTAGTAAAACCACCCTTTATTTTTTGTTGTGAGTGTTAGGGCTAGGTCTGTTTAAGTTAGAGGATCTAGTTCCTCTCTTGTTGAGTGAGTGTGTTGGTTGTTTCTTAAAATCACCTATATTGCTACCGCCATTATGTCCAAAGAACATAAAGAGCATAAACAGGATTTAAAAAGTGTACTAAATGCTCGCAAAAAATGTCCATCACTGATGGACATAGCATCTGTGTGTACTGTTTAGGGGCCATACATCTTCAAGAAACTTGTCTCTTTTGCCATTCCTTTAGTCGAGTGCTCCAGGAATGGAAAAATAAGCTGATTCTAAAAGGTATGTTAAAACCTTCCTTCGAGGAAGACCTAGCCAGTTTGTCCTCCTCTGCTAGGTCGCAGTCTTCTAGAAAAGATAAGGGCAAGACCTCAAAAAGGCCTTCTCCAGCCTCAACTTCTGTCTCTGAACCTCCACAGAAGTTACCAAAATCAGAGATGGCCTCTGTCTCTTCGGCTCCACTGTCCTCTGAGCCGATCGAGATTCTGGACACGGACCTTGCAATATCGGCACCAAGTGCTTCGGTGCCAATCACTAGCAGTCCGCTTCGGAGCCGGTCTACAGACATTCCAACGGTCTAGCCTACTCTAAAATCACCTATATTACAGAGAGTGAGGTCTCCCACACTGTCCTCCAGATCCTCCAGGAGCTTATCTGAAGAAGACATTGAGAAACTGGTGCTCAGACTCCTTACGTTGTCGGCCTTGCCAAAATTTTTATCGGCTCTGACCATTTCTGTCTCAGAGCCGACTCCCGTTACCGATCCTGCTCTTTTTCCTCCTCCAACCCAGACTGGGCCTTTGGAGCCGATGCTGCCGGTACCGACTATAGTGGTGTCCTTGCCTCCAGCACCCCGGGTGGTTGTCTCGGAGTCAAACTCCACTCAGACACTGTCGGCGCTGTCCTAAGTGTCTAGGGTACAAAGCTCTTAAGTTGGGCCCGAGGGGGACACTTGGAACTGAACCTCTTTGGTGCCGAGTCTTCCTCTTGGTGCATTAGCCTGAGTGAGCTCGGACCCTACATTGTTCTCAGAGCCGATTCCTTTGGAGCCATCGGCACCTGTGCTCTCTTCGGAGCCGGGGCGTCTTTCGGAGCCGGAGGATCTGTCTTCATGAAGACGAGGAGCATGTTGGATAGTTCATCCATACCACGTAGGAGTACCGATGCTATACTCCCTCAAGCACCTACTACGGTCTCCGCATCCTCTCTCCCCTGGGATGGTAGAGACTCGCAGCCTGAGGACCCCCATTTGCGTGGTCCCCGATCTTCCGAGTACTCCCCAGAAGACCCCGCTGAGGAGCCCCCTCGGAAGAGATCATGTAAGAGGAAGCATGTAGACTCCCCTGATGAGTCTGTCACATCTGACCCTGACCTCGATGAGTCGGAGGGGTCCCCAAAGTCATCCTCTGAGGAGGTCTCCTTTGCAGACATTTTGGAGATCCTCCGGCAGAGAGGCGGCTGGCCCACCGTTACTCCTTCCGATGAGGGGTCAGTGTACCCGATGGCTTTTGGGTCTCAACCCTCAGCTTCATGGCTGTCTCCTCCATTTGACGAATTACTGGATCTTGTGAGTCAGAAAGCATGGCAGACTCCTGATGCCGTGGAACCGGTCGCCAGGAGGCCGAATAAATTTCTTTCCGCCCCTAAAGACCAAGTGTATTTATCCAAGGGGTTTACCTGTTGATGCCATGGTGGTGGCGGCGGCCACTAAGAAGGAGCTAGCAGAGACGACTTCTATCCATCCACCTAATAAAGAATCCCGAATGATGGATAGGTTCGGGAATGGTATCTTCCCTTCAGTGGCTTTTACACTCCTATCACTGAACTATCTATCACATTTTACAAGACTTCAGAGAGATCTCCTAAAAGAGTTAGGAGATAGTCTTCAGGGTACCTGTACTGACGCAGTCCCATCTACAATGTCGGCTCAGTTGGCTACTCTCATATCTATTGTTAACTCCTCCATGCGGCTGATCTCGTATGCAGCTGATGGTGCGACTAGGGTAGCGGGTTCAGGAGTCTCCTTCAGGAGACATTCCTGGATGCGTCTATGCAACTTTGCTGAGCCTTTCAAGTCTACATTCACCAATGCTTCCGTGGACGGATCCTCTCTTTTTGGACTCGAGGTGAAAGATACCCTCACCAGGTGTGAGCAGGAAGGAAAGACTCTCTCCGCCGTGGGAGTCCGTTTTACCATTCCTTCTAGACCTTACCCTAAAGGTCAGAAGAGCGGCAAAATGTGGTTCAAGAAATCACAGCGACCTTTCCAGGACACACAAGGTGATTCCTCCTTCAGAGGCAGGGGAGGAGAAGATAATGGTAGAAGTCGCCCTAGAGGCAGGGACTCCATTCCCTCTGCTTCCCCTCCAGAAGATTTTTCTTTTGGTGAAACCTTGAACACTCTTAGGGAGCATTCTCCAAAAAGAGGCTTAAGGAATTCTTACTTCTACCTCAACATAGGCCTTTAGCTCTCCCTCCTGTCCTGGACATTGTAGATGATGCCTTCTTGAAATCTAGCCTGGCCCCAGACACTTTACCTCTGGCTCCCAGGAAACCTGACCTGTATTAGAGTACCTGACTCTCACAAGCTCCTTTTCAAGAATCCTACTGCAGACCCAGAGACCATTTCTCAGGGACCTAAACACATTAAGGCTACTACTGCCAAAAACCCTACCCCCTCTGATAGAGATTCCAGGGCCTTGGACAGATGGGGTAAGAAGGTATACACTTCTGCTACTTTGGCCATTAGGGCCTTAAACTGCCAGGTTCATATGTTAGTGTCAGCAACATATTATGGGACTACTTAAACAGAAAATGATGTTGATTCCTGACTGTGCTGAAAATAAAGAATTACAGGATTTAATGCATTCTGCTGAACAAGTTGGTAAACATACTTTGCAATGTGGTTTTGACTCTTTAGAAGCATCTTGCAGGGCTGCTGTCACTGGGTCTGTTCTTAGAAGGCATGCTTGGCTTTAGGAGCAAAATTTGCCAGATCATGTTAAAAGCTAAATTACTGGATGCTCCCTTAAACCAAGATCGCCTGTTTGGCAACAAAGCAGAAGAAGTCCTTAAAAAGATGGAGGAAAAAGCTAAGTCTATGCAAACTGTTAAAGATTTACTGAAAGTGCAGCCTCCCAAATTCAGTAGGCATTGGCCTTCTAAGAATTGGTCCTTTCCCGTCTCTTCCAGGCCTTCAGTCCAAACCCAGGAACAGCAGACCACCTAGGCTACAGTCTCAAGGTACTTACAGGCCTACGCAGTAGGGGGCTTCCACTTCCAAAGCTGGAAGTAGCAAGACACCCCCCCCCCCATGGAAAACTTTCACAATGACTTAACCTTAAACCTTCCCTGCTCTGCTCACCTACATGCTCCCTTAGGGGGGAAATGTCACACTGCATGCAAAAAACTGGGAACTCATTACCCAGGACAAATGGGTTTTAAATATAGTTTCCCAAGGATACAGATTCCACTTCCACACCTTACCAACCCCAAACGGTTGTCCAGACCTACCCCCAAATCAGTGGGCAGAGCAACAGCAGGTTCTGTTTCTTCTAAGTATCAAGGCTATTTAACCTGTCCTAGCAGAAGAAAGGGGGAAGGTTTTTACTCAAGACTTTTCCTGGTACCCAGAAAAGACAGCTCCTGGCGTCCTATCCTGGACCTCTGTATTCTAAACACCTTTTTGGTAATCCCAAAATTCAAAAGGCTAACATTTCACCAGCTGCTTCCTATGCTAGGCAAAGATGCCTGGTAGGCAACCTTAGACTTAAAGGAAGCTTACCTGCACTTTCCATTAAGGGAATCTTGCAGGAAATACCTACGCCTCAGAGCAGGCTACATGCACCATCAGTTCTCTGCACTTTCCTTTGGCTTATCTACTGCACCCAGGGTATACACAAAGTGTCTAGCTGCAGTCATTGCATTTTGCAGGCAAATTAATATTCAGATATACCCATACCTGGACGATTGTCTAATTCAGGCAGAAAGCCAGGACATGCTACTAAATCATCTGGCATTTGTAAAGAAACTTCTAACCTCTCTGGGGTACACCATAAATTAAAAGAAATCTCATCTAGTACCCTGCCAACAAATTGTATTCCTGGGAGCAAGCTTGAACACAACTTCTCAGATGGCTTACCTCACGCCAGAAAAACAAGTTTATTTGACAGCCTTCTTCAAACTACTGGCCACAAAGATCCAGCTGTCTGCAAGGAAAATCCTGCAAGCCCTGAGGTTCTTGGCCTCTTGCATTCTACTAATTACATATGCAAGACTGCATATGAGGAAACTACAATGGTATCGAAAAAGCCTATGGTGTCAACATTCACAGGACCTGGAATCGATGATTCCTATCATTCCTTGTATAAAGACAGAGTTCCTTTGGTGGGCAGATGTCTGCTACCACAACAAGGGACTGCCATTAATTCTACCCCCTGCCACCCAAACCCTAACGACACAGCAGACTAAGCATGGGGGGGCTCACTTGGCAGGACAGTGCATTCAGAGCAAATGGAACCCGAATCAGATGCACCTGCATATTAATCAAAAAGAAATGTTAGCTGTACAGAATTCACAGACAGCCTTCAAGGACCAAATTCTTCCAGGACAGTTATTGGTAAAGAGAGAAAGCCACTTTTATGTGGTACATAAACAACAGGGGGGAACCCACTTGTATCCTCTCTGCAGACTAGCCATGGCTCTGTGGAAAACAGCCTTGAGCTACCAAATGCACCTACAAGCTCAGTTCCTGCCAGGCAAGCTAAATACACTGGCAGATGACATAAAGAGAAATCTCATGGACCCACACGAGTGGAAACTAGAACCAAAGATATTCAACATTTTGAGAAACAAATGGGGGAACCTAGATATAGACCTGTTTGCCTCCCCTCAGAACTACCAATTGGACAAATTCTGCACAAGGACTCCCCACAGCCAAGCTTGGAAAATGGATGCCCTGTCCTTCACCTGGGAAAGCCTCTCAGTTTATGATTTTCCCCCTCTGCCTCTCCTCCTGAAAGTTCTGCTAAAGATCAAACAAGACAAACTAAGGACAGTACTGATTGCACCAGACTGGCCAGTCCAACACTGGTGTACCCCCTCTTGCGCAGTATGTCACTGCTGGATCCATGGCACCTGCCTCAGACCCCTTCCCTGCTGTCCCAGCAGGAGGGCCAGATTCTGCACCCCCAGCTTTAAACCCTGAACCTTGCAGCCTGGCTAATTCCCTGAGCTCTCCAATCGCATCACTCAGTAAGCAGGTGCTAGATGTCATTCAGGAGGCCTAGTACTAGAAAATCCTATGCTGAAAAGTGGAAAAGATACTGTTCCTGGAGCCAGACTCAGGGGATGGGCACAACAGTGCCCAGCTTACTGCATATTCTTCAATACTTAACAGAGATGCTCCACAAGGGCCTTTCCTTCTCATCAATTAAAATTAATGCCTCAGCCATTTCAGCACATTATAGTACTGAGCCACCCCTCTTCTCTCATCCCCTGCTGAAACGATTCCTCAGAGGGGGAAAAAATTTAAGACCACCCAGGAGAGCCCCTACTCCAACCTGGGACCTTAACTTTGTATTGGAAAAGCTCACTCTACCTCCCTTTGAGCCAGCTGCAATTGCAGAGCTGAAATTCCTTTCTTGGAAAAACTGCTTTCCTTCTAGCCATCACTTCAGCAAGAGGAGTGTCTCAACTTTAGGCCCTCATGGCAGTGGAGCCCTTCGTCATCTTCCATGCTGACAGGGTGTCCCTCAGAACCAATCCTTCCTTTATGCCCAAGGTGGTATCCAGTGTGGCCCTTAATCAGTCCATTCGTTTGCCTACCTCTTTTTCCTAATCCACAGAACAAAGAAGAATGGATACTACACTCTCTGGACATGTGCAGACAACTAAGATCTTATTTGGACAAGACTAAGCCTCTCAGAAAAACTGAACAGCTGCTAGTTGCCTTTGCTGAAGGGGCAGAGGGGAAGGCCATTTCAAAGCAAATCATTTTTAAGTGGTTAGGCCATTGCATTCTTTTCTGCTATAAGCAACATGGAAAATCTACCCCATCAGAGGATAAGATCACATTCCACCAGGGCTGCATCTACCTCTACAGCCCTTCTCAGATGTGTCCCTACCAGGGACATCCTAGAAGCTGCTACCTGGAGCTCAGTACATACCTTTACCAAGCATATTAACACTTGCCTATGTTTTCTAAATCCAGAGCTGGTTTTGCCACTGCAGTCTTGCAGGGCTTAATAGCTGGTCCTAATGCTCTCTAACTTCCTCCTCCCTGTCTTAGCTTTGGGAATCTACCCAAATGTAATGACTGCAACAGTGAAACATGAAGAACATAGTACAGTTGTGTAAACTTACCATAAATGTAGATGTTTTAGTGTATTCACTGTTGCAGTCCTGGTTACCCTCCCTCCAGCCCCATGACTTCTCTTGGCTATACCTTTGCTTCCCATTATAGGGGCACCTGACATCTGGGACAAGAAAAACTGATGTAATGGCATCGGCTGCATGCTTTATACCCCTGACTACCTGATGTCATGGAAGAAGACAGCATCTGACGCAGGACCCGAGACTTTGATATTCAGGCAGCTGAGGGCTACCTGCAGGCAGATAACCCAAATGTAAGGACTGCAACAGTGAATACACTTGAATATCTTCATTTATGATGTGTACACAACTGTATTATGTGCTGCATACCACTGTAAAAACATGGCTATTGTAATTTGTGTGTATACTGATCATGTCTAAATATCTAAAGGTATATGCAATTTTTCTGTGTGGAGCTTTTCTGCCTGGGCCACTGCTGAAAAAGGGCCTTTTCAGCTCAGACACCCCCAGTTAACAAATGTAAAATAAATAAATAAATACATTCTAAGCCCTTTTGAGGGAAACCTGTATCAAAGGTCACCATTGCTCGTTGTATTTCTCAGTGTATACTCTTAGCATATTCAACCAAAGTATTGTCTCAACCAGGTCAAGTTAAGGTGCATTCCACTAGGTCTGTGGCTACTTCAGCTGCTTTTTGCTCCAGAGTTTCGTGGGATGACTTTTGATCTGCGGCTACCTGGGCATCTTCAAATACTTTCATCTCCCATTACAAGTTGGACCTTCTGTCCAGAAGTAGGGCACCCTTTATCTCCGCTGTGTTACAGAATATTCTTCCATGAGGGCCTCCCAGGTGTTTGGTAGCTGGGGACTCTGTCCCACAGCTTGAAGAGCAAATGAAGACAACTTCAGATGAAAGAAATTATGTACTCATCATAATGTTCCATCTGAGTTGTTGATCTTCATTTGTCTTCAGCCATCCCTCCCTCCCTCCCTCCCTCCTTCCCCCTGCCTTATGTGAGCTGTGCAGTGGTCTGGCTGGAAAAGACATGACACTTTCTTTGGCATAAATGGTCATTCCTTATGATACTGTCTGGGTTATTGTGCCAAGGGGGGTAAGGCATTGTTTCAGGTTGGTTGCTGTGGTGGGCAGCAAACTTGATCTGAAGGGAAGAAGGAGACAGGGGCATTATGGGTAGGGGAGGTGCTTGGAGCTCAGATCCAATGTTGGAGAAATGCCGCCAAGCGGATCTGTCCCCACATCTGTGTCCCACAGATTGAAGACAAATGAAGCAGAACAACTCCAATAGAACATAATGGTGAGTACTTTTTTTTTTTTTTAAGCTAGTCCTAGCCCAGTTATTGTACTTTGATGAATAACATGTAAATTCTGTTTGAGTACATGCTAATGAATTCCCATCTTCCATACCAAATGTTTTCATAAATGTCTTCAGAAATCGACCCTCTTGGAATCACTACATAATCTCGAACTTTTGGAATATGGAAACTCAAAATCTCGAGACTATGTAGCCGAATCCCCTAAATACTGAAAGATCAGAAGCGCGAAATTCAAAATCTGGATGTTCGGAGATATTGAAGTACCGCTTCTGGTGTTGCGGTTTGTTTATGGATGGGTCGAAGTTCAGGTAAGTATCTGTGTGTAAGTGTGTTGGTTGGGGCTTTAGTATGTGTTGACGGTGATGTGTGTATGTGTGAGACTGTAAAATGTGTGGTTGTGAGTTTCCTTTGCGTGTCTGTGCGATCTCGGAGTTAGTATATTTAAGTAGGGGAGGTGTGCTTATCTGTAGTGTAGTTTTATATATTTGATTGTAGAGGGCAGTTGTGTGTATGTGTGTGCTGTATATGTATTGTACGTTCGGGATTTTGAATTTCGCAGTTTTGGTCTTTCAGCATTAAGAGGTTTCGGCTATATATTCTTGAGATTGTGAAATTCAGTATTTCAAGATTTCGAGATTATGTAGTGAATCCACCCTGTTTTGTTATAGTTTATTTTCTAGGTTGCCCTGATGCATCTTCACTATTATAAATCAAGTTCCAGTCCCCACTTATAAGTAGCAATCTGTGATGAAAGCTGGTTATTGCTCTCGAATGTTTTAAGCTCCATAATAGCAGTTTTTGGTGGAGCATAAATGTATGCCAGTGTAATCCTCCTCCCTTGCAGTTAGACATTTAGTACCACAAATCTACCATTGTCATGGAGCCCCTCTAGCAATTAGAATAATTACTCGCTTTGTCTTTTGCCCCTGATATTCTGCATAATATCCATCATGAAATGTTTTCTTTACCAGAGTCATAAACTAATTTGGTCTTGTAGGTATTGACAAATTAATGTTCAGAGATTTAATAGGGATAGTAGCCGTTATGATAAAAAGCTGTTGTTCCTAACTATTATTTGTTTGTTTGTGTCTTTCGGCTTTTCCCTGTTAGGGGTTGCCACAGCAGAACTCTGGTCCGCTAATGTTTGGCAGTAGGTTTTTACATGCTGGCTTGCCGGGCCTAACGCACAACCTTCAATGAAGGAATGCCCATTCACACATGTCGACACACAGAAGACGCTCTGAGAATCGAACGAGCAACATCTAACTGTGAGGCAACAACACTACCGCAGCTGCACTATTATACATGACATTTTTTGAATGTGTATTTCCAGCTTGTGTGCTACATCCATACACCAAGGTTTGGCTGGATAATCTTTTATACATTTTTTTTCTCATCTCCATTCGAACCTATGCCAAATTTTTCAAGACATCTTGATTAAAGAAAACCCTCAAACAAACAGAAATACAATGTAATGTGATCCTGTCTCACCTACATTCATTACTGATGGGCTCGGAGCCGAGAGTCGGCTCCAACTTGGCCACTATAACTAGCACAAAGTCTCTCATTGGCTGGGCTAACCCTGTATCCCAGGATGCTTCACTCCCAAACCCCCAGATCTCGTTTGCCGCTCCTAGAGTAACGACGTGGTCTTGACTTGGCTGTGGCTAAGAACCCTATCTTTTTTTGAACTTATAGCGGTTTGCTCGAGTTATTGTACCAAAAAGCTATTTTAATAGCTACGTTGTCTGTTGTTTCCATTTTTTGTGACTGATTGCGGCCTTTTTGTTGGTGGTTGTGTGGTAATCCTTCTGTTTGGCGGGCTAGGCCCGTTTGAGTTAGAGGGCCTTTGCCCTGTCTTGTGTCTTAGTGTCGGGCGTTTTTGTGTCTTCGTGTTCGGGTGTTTACATTAGAGCCCTTTCCACCCTTCCTCCTTGTGTTGCTGAGTGTGCAGTTGTTTTTACTTATGTCTGGTAAGGAACAAAAAGAACATAAGCCATCTGGCTTTAAAAAATGCGCCAAATGTGAGTACAAAATTTCGTTGACTGACGGCCACGCCATCTGTGTTTATTGTCTTGGTGCCATACACTTGCAGGAATCCTGCAGTGTTTGTCATGCCTTCTCTTCCAGGGTTTTACAGGAGAGAAAAAATTAACTTATCCTTAAGGGTTTGATTAAACCCTCTTTTGAGGAAACTTTATCGTCTTCTCCCCCCTCAGAGAAATCCAGGTCCAAGGCAAAAATGAAGTCTCCGGCTATTTCTTCGGAGCCTCCGGAGAAAAGGTTAAAAGCTATATCTCCTTCCTCGGCTCCACTGGTCTCGGAGCCGCAGGAGGTACTGTCCAAGGCTATGTCACCTTCCTCGGCTCCAGTGGTCTCGGAGCCACAGGAAGTCTTGTCTGTTTCGGGGTCGGTTTCTTCGACTCCACTGTCGTCGGCGCCGAAGGAGGTTGCGGTGGTTCTCGAGCCTGCTTCGGCTCCGATCCTTTTGGAGCCTATTCGGAGCCGTTCCCCCAGTCTTGTCTCAGTTCCGACAGAGAAGGTTTCTCGACCCCCTTCTGTCTCCTCCAAGTCCTCCAGGCTGTCTGATTCGGATGTGGATAGGGTGGTCCAGAGGCTCCTCCAGTCACCAGTGTTAACTAAATTATTTTCGGGTCCAGCCCAGTCAGCTCCGGAGCCAGCCACTATATTGGTTCCATTTCTTCCTCCTCCGACAACCTCGGTGTCGTCTGCCGAATCGAGTGAAGTCCTTGGGTCGGCTCCGAAACCTCCTGCTAGTCTTTCGGATCGACCTCTGCTCTAACCTTTTCCATCCCTTCTACAGGTTTCGGTACTCGGATGTCCTCAGTCGAACCTGAGGGGGATACATCGGGGCTTCAGGCTTCGGCTCTGAGTCTCCCCCTTGGTGCTTCGGTTAGGGGTACCCCGACTCCGGTCATGGTCTCGGAGGTGGGTTTTTCGTCCCATTCTGGTGGACCTGCCTTCGAGGCTATGAGGAGCACGCTGGCCAAGTCCATAGTGACTTCACCTGAATCGGCAACTCCTTTCCCAGATGCTGCGACTAGAGCTCCTGGTGCCCCCTTATCTCTGGACAGCGGGGCTCCTAGGCCTGAGGATACCTCCATGTGTGGTCCCCTGCTTTCTGAGGGCCCTTTAGAGTCCGTGCCTGAGGAGCCTCCCAGGAAGAAGTTGCGTAAGAGGAAGCACGTAGACTCCCTAGATGAGTCTATATCCTGGAGATCTTGAGACAGCGGGGCGACTGGCCATCCAAAAACCCTTCTGAGAAGGAGTCAGTCTTCCTCAAGGCCTTCGGAGCCCAGCCTTCCGCCTCCTGGGTGTCTCCACCCTTCGATGAATTATTGGATCTTATTTGTCGAAGGGTGTGGGAACACCCTGACTCTGTGGAGCCAGTTCCTAGCCATCACAATAAGTTCTTATCTGCGCCTCCTGGAAAAGAATTTTTGACCAAGGGAGTACCTGTGGATGCGATGGTGGTGGCATCTGCCACTTAGGACGTGGCAGAGGCTTCTGCTTCCATCCATCCTCCTAATAAGGAGTCTAGGAGTATGGAAAGTTATGGGAAGTGTACCCTGTCTTCAGTGACCTTTACCTTGCGGTCGCTGAATTACTTGTGTCATTTTACGCGGCTCCAAAGGGATCTCATAAAGGAGTTGGGAGATACCCTGTCGGGTAACTTGTCTGAGGCGTTGGCCCAGTCTGTTACCGCCCAGCTGTCTACCCTTTCTTCCATCGTCAACTCGTCCATGAGGCTCATATCTTATGCAGCCGAGGCGGTAGAGCGAAGTTCGGGCGTAGCCCTCAGGAGGCAAGCTTGGATGCGCTTGTGTCATTTTGCGGAGGCTTTCAAGTCTTCTTTCATGGACGCCCCATTCGACGGGTCCTCCCTTTTTGGACCCAAAATGAAAGACACCCTCACTAGATGTGAGCAGGAGGGTAAGACTTTGTCTGCCGTTGGGGCCCGTTTTTCGCTTCCCACTAGACCTTATCCCAAGGCTCAGAGGGAAGAGAAAATGTGGTTCAGAAAGTCTCAAAAGTCTTCCCCTGCCCATCAAAGTGACCCCCCCCCACCAGCGGCAGAGGAGGGGGGAATTTTAATGGAAGGCGTTGCCCTAGAGGCGGTGGAGGCCCCCGCAATACAGGAGACCGCGAGTCCTTTCATTGTTCCTCCTACCAACGTCCCTGAGGAATTACCCAACTGTGCGTCTCCGGAGCCAGTCGGGGGTCGTTTTTCGGAGCATCTTCAGGCCTGGGAGTCCATCACTCAGGATCGATGGGTGCTTCGTATCATCACCGGAGGTTACACCATTCCCTTTATTCGTCCCCCCCCACCATCAAGGAAAATCCCGGACGTTCCACCCAGTCAACGAGATCAGGCAATAGAGGTCTCAAAGCTGCTAGAAAAAGGAGTCATCCAACCAGTCCCCGCAGACCAGATCGGATTAGGAACTTACTCAAGGTTATTTTTGGTGCCAAAAAAGAACAGGGGACTTGAGACCCATTCTGGATCTCAGCCGTTTAAACCGCTTTGTAAAGAAGTCCAAGTTCCGAATGGTCACTTTGCAATCCATTTTCCCATTGCTGGAAAAAGGAGTATGGATGTGCTCCATCGATCTCAAGGATGCCTATTATCACATCAAGATAAACAAGGCTTCCAGGAATCATTTACGCTTCCGGCTGGGAGCCAGTCATTTTGAATTCCGGGCCCTGCCCTTTGGTTTCACCACAGCCCCCAGGGTGTTCACCAAGTGTCTGGCAGTGGTGACACCTCACCTGAGACATCTAGGATTCCAGGTGTTTCCTTATCTAGATGACTGGCTCCTCACCGCCCCCACCAGGCATCTACTTGTTCAAGACACGAGAGCTACTGTCAAATTGGGCCATCGTCTAGGGATTTCATTCAACTGGGCAAAATCTGTATTGCTGCCATCACAGCATGTTGCCTTTATAGGCACAGAGCTAGACTATGTAGAAATGCGAGCTTTCCTACCGGCAGAGAGAATAAAAGTGTTACAGGCCCAAGTCCTGGCTTTACTACCCCGGGAAAAAGCCCAAGCCAGGATGGTTCTTCAGTTGTTGGGATCAATGGCGGCTACCATTCTTCTAGTTCCACTAGCCAGGTTACACATGCAAATACTTCAGTGGCTCCTTTCGGCCCAGTGGTCATATAGGAACGTCCCTTGTCCCATCCGATTCTCATCACGGAGAGATGCCAGCAGGATCTGCATTGGTGGCTTCTCTCGTCCAACCTGAATCAAGGGAGACCCTTGAGCCCCCCGTCCCCTATTGCCACAGTAACCACAGACGCCTCCCAGATAGGGTGGGGGGGCATTATCTGGGCGAGACGGTCCAAGGTAAGTGGCAAGACCACGAGGTTCACTTGCATATCAGTGTTCTGGAGATGAGAGCGGTGCTTCTAACGTTGCAGGCACTTCACAGCTCTCTTCCCAGGGGAACTATTGCGATTCTTTCCGACAATGTCGGTTGTCTGGTATCTGAACAAGCAGGGAGGAACCAAGTCCTACCCCCTTTGCAGGGAGGCCATGAGGGTGTGGAATTGGGCTATCGCTTCCCAGCGCTTTCTAGTGGCAACGCACATTCCGGGGAAGTCCAGTGTGATAGCAGACAGGCTGAGCAGAGCTATTCTTATGCCTCACGAGTGGTCCCTGAACTATCGAGTGGCTGCTCAGATCTTCTCCAGGTGGGGCCTTCCCTGCTGCGACCTCTTTGCCAGCCCCCTGAATGCAAAGTGCAGCAATTTTTTCACTCTGATCCCCCCACAGGGGGAGTCACCCTGGGATGCTGTAGTCCACAATTGGCCCTCCGGTCTGCTCTCCACCTTCCCGCCGGTCCCTCTTCTACCAAGAGTGATTCAGAAGGCTACCTGCTTGGGAAGCAAGATGATTTTGATCTTAATGATTTTAATGACTGTATAAGCATCAACAGCGCCCTTAAATTTAGAAGAGCAAAATTATAAGGGCTAGTTTAAATATTATAAAAATTTTTAAACTTTTAAAGTTTATCTAAGATTAATTTATTTATTTATTTATTCATACATATTTTTAAACTATTTTGTTTAGATGTAGTATAATGTTATAAGAACCTGATTTAATTACAATTGTTATTTAATTTCGTATATAAAAACATACATCAGTTTAGATTGAAACACAACTATTATAATTTTATACAGAGTTGTTAGAATGAACATTTTATGGTATTTATTTTAACATGTTAAACATGATTTTTTGATTAACTTTTTAATGACACAATGTTTAATAAAATGACTGTAATAAAATATTGAATAACAATCCAATGCAAGGTCAAGGTAAATGTATTAGACATTTACTTTTCAATTGTTTATTTTACAATGAATTTTACTACGAGCATAATAAGAAATGAATGTTCAGTACTGTTGTATACAGCTTTAAAATCAAATTGGTAATCCATCAAGATCAATTTGGCAATTAAATAATTGATTAGTATGTATATAAGGAGAGTACAATCTCTACATTTTATCTTGAAAAAGCCTGGGAGATCCCGGGCGAAAGCGCTTGATTTATTGTGGACTGTGAATTTCGTATTGAAGTCTTCCTGTGTACTGTGGAGATCGTATTATACTTTAAATTGTTGAATTTTGGGTCCTGGTTTCGGTGATTCTTCAGCTGTGAACTGTATTCTTACCAGTGGTGATTGCTTTTTGTTCTTTTACGTTGTATCAAATATGATTTTGATCGCACCACACTGGCCCCTTCAAGTTTGGTTCCCCTTCCTTCGGAAGTATGCGGTGGATGGTCCTTGGATTCTGGACCCAGCTCCAGACCTATTGACTCATCAGTCAGGACAGCTCCATCCATCCCTACGAACTCTCAAACTCACTGCCTGGCTTCTCCACTTCCGACCTTAGTCAGACAGCATATCTTTACCCCGGAAGTAATACATATTCTGTCTTCCTCCCACAAGTCTTCTACTAGGAAAATATACTCTAGTAAATGGAAGAGATTTGCATTTTGGGCTCAGCAACGTGATCTTGATCCCCTTACAGCCCCTGTGTCAGCGGTGTTAGATTTCTTAGCAACACTTTTTAGACAGGGTTCGGCTGCCTCCACTATAAAAGGTTCATTTGGCAGCAATCTCCAATTATCATGTTGCATATGAGCCTTCCCTCATGGGTCATAAGCTGTGTAAAGCCTTTTTGAAAGGAGCCTGATTGCTTCGCCCTCCGGTTTCGCAACCCATTTTGCCATTGGATTTAGATGTGGTGCTCAGAGCTTTAACATCTTCTCCCTTTGAGCCGGCAGCCTCTTGCGAATTGAAATTTTTGTCATGGAAGACTGCCTTTTTGGTAGCCATAACTTCGGCCAGAAGGGCATCGGAGCTTCAAGCCCTTTCTGTTAAACCTCCTTATTTAATTTTTCATAAGGACAGAGTATCTCTGAGACTTTATCCTTCTTTTGTCCCTAAGGTCTCTTCTGCCCTTTGTCTCCACCAGTCTATTGAGCTTCCGGTCTTTTTTTCCATGGTTTTCCAACAAAGCGGAATACAAATTTCACCAGTTGGATGTGCATAGACAACTGAGGTTTTATTTAAATAGGACACAACAGGAGAGGAAATCAGATCAGTTGTTTGTGTCCTTATCGGACAATAGAATTGGCAGATCTGTAACTAAGGGCACCATAGCTAAGTGGATTAGAGACTGCATCTCATTTATTTATGCATTAGCGGGTAAGGATCTTCCTTTTCCAGTTAAGGCGCATTCTACCAGGGCTATGTCAACTTCAGTGGCATTTCATGCAAGACTACCCATAGATGAGATATGTGCAGCGGCTACTTGGACTTCTCCACATACCTTTATTTCTCATTACAAACTGGACGTGGCCTCTAGAGGTCGGGCTTCCTTTGGTTCCACAGTGCTCAGGAGTGTTTTCCAATGAGCCTCCTGGGATTTAGGTGCTAGGGGCGCTGTTCCGTCAGTAATGAATGTAGGCGAGATAGGATCACATTACATCTTTTAGTTATGTACTTACCATAACGATAGATGTATATGATCCATCTTGCCTACATTCTTACATACCCACCCTCCTTCCCCCTACCTGTTGGACTTGGAGGAAACTTGTATTCTGATTCCTCTAAAGATTTTATTTTTTCTCTCCTCTTACATATATATCCTTGTGGTGTGGTGTATGTGGGAAGATAATATTGGGGCAAACAAGATCTGGGGGTTTGGGCGTGATGCATCCTGGGATACAGGGTTAGCCCAGCCAATGAGAGACTTTGTGCTAGTTATAGTGGCCGAGTCGGAGCCGACTCTCAGCTCCGAGCCCGTCAGTAATGAATGTAGGCAAGATGGATCACATACATCTATCGTTATGGTAAGTACATAACTAAAAGTTTTCAAAACCCCCATCCATATTAACTTAAAATAAACACAACTATGTACATATTCCAAAATAATGAAATTGAACCTTTGAGAAAGGAACAATTGCGCAAGATTGACAGCTGCACCCATAGGCGTTACCTAATTTAAAATGAAGGTTACACATGCTAAACCACATGCTGCAGCCTTTGTTCCCACATACACTGATCATGGTCTGTTATTTTGTTATCTCTATTCCCTTTCAACATGTGAAAAAAAAAACTTGTAAGATTCAGAAAACTGACTTTTAGCCCTAAGGAAAAGTGCACTGGCTATTTTCAAATAAAACTAAATTGTACACTGCTGTATTAAATGCATTAAAATATTAAGGCTGTTATCTCCGATTCATTTCCCATAGTTTCAAATTTTATTTTTCTCTGAACTACTTGCCACTATGTCTTTAAAATTTGTGTTTCCCTCAGCAAAGAATGATCAGAACTCTGAAGGTTAATTGCTTGCACCTGCAGACAGCTCAACTCTGTGGAATAGTACTCAAAAATGAATCTTTGTAGTTTTCACTCTGAACATAATGTTCAGCTGTCTTCAGCATCAGCCTTTGTCCCTCTGAACATTTGCTGGAGGGGGCGGGCAAGCTAACACCTTTGCACATATACAAAGTTTTGCATTTTTATGGCTTTCTTCATATTGTCTTATTTTTTAAAGCCTGCATGCTTACAAAAACACTGTTCACAGAATAAGCCAGTGGAAGTAATGTAGACATTCACCCTTGTAAAAATAAGAGGAAAATGTTACTTCTACATATAATATAATCCGTGCACTTTAACACCTCACCCCTCATCTCAGCAGCCCAAGATAACAGCATATTAACATTAAACTTGTTTTGCAAAAACACAAATTTAAACACCAGCGCCTTCTTTTCTTTATTCAGCAACACCGATCTGGCACCTTGGCATTTCGCCTTCAAGGATCAAAGTGTAAAAATTTCAGCTGTTTTTTTATATTGAAAGTTATATTATGTTACTAGGTTTACTCCTTTTACGGAAGCTTTAGTAAATATTTTAAGGAGATTTTGGCGTATTATTTCTGAAGATGACAGTATAGGCCATTTATTCCCCAGAAATGTCACTTTTTCATTTAGCAAAGGAAAAAACTTAAAAGAATTGTTAAATCACAATTTTGTTGTGGGGCCCAACATTGATTTGCCGTTAGGAACATTTCCTTGTGGCCATTGCAGTATATGTACCAGAGTGAGGAATTTGTCAGGCTCATTGATCAATGGGAAATTATTTAATTCTAGGTACTTTTTCAAATGCAGGTCAACAGGGGTGGTATATATTCTGGGATGTAGTTGTCCTAACATAAGGTGGTAAATAGGGAAAACTTAAACGTATAGTTAGAATTCAGGTTCTTGAACATCTTAGGATGTAAGGAACCATAATGGTTTTAGTCCTATAGCTAATCACTTCTATGAAATGCATGGTGGTTCTGATCGTGAATTATTTTTCTGTGTACTTGCAAAACCCTTTCTACCTAGAGAGGGGCGACTGTATTAGTAAATTGCTTGAGATGGATTTAAATTTCAAACATTGGTGCCTTTAGGCTTAAATCAGGAATTAGAGAATTAAATAATTGTGTTTAGCTTTTCATTTATATAAATTATACATGGAGAGTCTGACACAGTTGTGAATTTGTATAAATTGTTTTCATATACAATATTTAAAATGTTTAGAAATGTACTATTTATATGTTTTTGTAAAGTATATATGAATTGTATGCATTAATTGTTATTTAAATTGTTTGATTATATTATTGGATCTTGTTAAGAGGCTGTTTGTTTCATTGTAAAAACCAGCTGAAATTATTACACTTTGATATTTGAAGGCGAACTGCTGAGGTGCCAGATCAGTGCTGCTGAAAAAAGAAAAGAAGGTGCTGGTGTTTAAATTTCTGTTATTGCACTTATTTTTGGTGGTTTGTTTGTTTGATTAAACTTGTTTTGTCTAGTCTTTCTTCTCATGTTGTACAGTAAAGCCTATATTTCTTTCAGGGTAAAAAATGTTTACTTTAATTTCTTTTTAACACTTACAACAGTTATTGAAAAGTCCCCCCACACCTAAATTTCAAATGGTGCACTACTCAAGACACAAAAATGTTTTACTATGTATAACGTGGTTTATATTGTAAAATGTTTATACAAATATTAAGAACATTTATTTACTCACCCCTCCTTTTAGTGCCCTCCTAAACATTAAGTGGGATGTATGCTTTACAGTCCACCTACACATTTAACAAAGCATCAAAAGTCCATTATTTTTCAGCCACTTTTTCTTGCAAAGCTGTATTTCACAAATGTGATTGATGCTGCATAGTTTCCCATTTATTCACTAATTTGAGTGTTACTGTTCTTCCTATTCATCTCATAACATCAGACTCTGGTTCAAGTCTATTTCTCAAACATTGTCCTTTGTATCATTGGAAAAGATTTCACTGGTAAAGTCTTTCTGTGAACTGTCTGAAGAATAAGAAGCAGAGTCCTCTTCTGCCTCCTTCCTATGCTTGGATACACTTTGTTTTCTTTATTTCCTCCTCAGTATGTTCTGCATCAAAATATGTATTTGATCCTCTGGGAGAAATAATCCGAAAAGAGGTGGATACAGCAGCTTGAATCTCAGACCTGAACCTTGACATTCCCTACCTGCTGGATTAAATTTTCTTCTCTTCTGCCTGATGTTCCCTGAATAATTACTCTCCACACACTGCCGTCTCCAGTGTTTAATACATTGCCCTTCTGCAACAGTTTTGCCAGGATCAACTTTTTCTGCTGGGATATTGCATCTTTACTAGTGTAGGCCTTGGCTGCTTTCTCATGTTCAGGTTTGGAGCATACACTCTCAGTGTGCCCTTTCAGTTAAGAAATCCTGCAGTGGAACACCAGTCCAGTTGCTTGTTTGTGCTGTCATAAAATTAATACAGCATGTTCCTTTCAGTTTCTCTGGCACAGCAGAAAAGTTCAGATTTTCTTTGCACCCTCTGTCTTGTAACTCTGTTTTTTGAAACGACCTCCAGCTTTTTCTTCATTTCAGCCTCTTATTTTTGCATTTTTTTTTTCATTCTCTCTGAATAGATAAAGCTTCTATTTTTCAGCCTTATGTTAGTTGAGTTAATATTACCTCATTGTTTTATTTAATTACCTCTGAGTACATTTTGTTTGTTTTTTCCCCTCTAAATTACTAGATGCCATCTCTTGAACCAAAGCTGAAGCCTGGACTTTGTTTTGATGAACAGCTGCAGAATTCTTCCCAATCACTGTTTTCTCTTCATGTTTTTTGGTTGATTTTCTTTCAAGTTTTCCAAATTTATTGTTGCATCCAGGTGGTGTACTTAATGGCCATTAACTGAACAGTTTCATTCGCACTCTTTCCACTCTGGGAGAGCTGAAGTTAAGCTGTTCATCACTGTGCAGTTATCTTGGAAGTCCCCTTAGACTCCTCTGTTGTATACAACACCTTCTTTATGTACCTGACCATGCATCCGCAGTAACTCCAATGTCCACAGAAGTTCGTCACAAAAAGAATGTAGAGTGTAAACAATATGTCATATGCAGATCACCTCAGAGCCCATCTCTATACCCTACTTCCTACAGAATGAGAAGTGATCTGTGCTTGCATACAAGGCATCCTTGGAACCAGCTCTGATGGACCTTTTGCACATCTGGAAAACCAATAGTATCCGAAATTTTCATTCTAGGGATTTGAGTCTTGCTTGCAACATAAACAGGACATATTGGGGGGGCAGATATATTTCAGAGAATTCTCCTCCTCTGAAAGAAGCTTTCCATCCATGTGAAGCAGAGTTCTTCCCAAACTCTATTCAAACTTAAACTGGACCATTGGATGGGAAATCAGGAATTCACCACACATCTAGCACCTGTGTGTCTAATGGGCAGACGCAGTCTGTAAATCATACCCTACTATACATATACCACTTAAAATAACCTCTAAGGTACAAAAAACTTGTGGGATGCATTTGTGATGGATAGCTAGGCTTATAACGGCCCCACTGGCCATTAGCGTAGTATACATCTATAACCTGTAAGTTCTTCCTTTACATAACGTGTTTTAATGTACTTTGTTAATGCCAGTGGATCACAGATTTGAGTGTAGCCTTTCAGTCCATGACAAATGTATGTAGCTGCCTTGCATGTCTTCATTTCAGGACTATTTATTTTTTTCTTGGTCCTATTCCACTACTACTCTCACCATCGTTCTCCATCTCCAGCAACTAAAACATATATTCATCTATCTCAGTCCCCCACTGTTTGTGTAGGGAGAGCAAGAGCCAGCTACCAAAGAGCCATCATTCTTGGGGTGGGGGGTTCTGTGCTACTCCCAAACCCTTAGCAGTGATGGGTGCATCACTGAAGGAGGGGGCATGTAGCACTGGGTCCTGTTAGTACTGCAGCTGGATCAGTGCAAGTGTGAAAGCACAAACATGGAATCTGATGTTGTCAGTTTACTTTCTGTCCTCAACTTATGGGTTTGGATCTGATCCCATGGATCTGACTCGGCCGTTGCAAAAGCTCATGACAACCAGAAAACTCTCAAACTACTCCCTTACCCAAAATGCACCAACCCCAAGTACCTCAGATCTTGTTTTCTGCTTCTTGTAAATTACAAGGTTTTTCAGTGCGCTCTCGAGCAACTCTTCATAATAGAGATGAGTTGACCATTATTTCTCTTTAAAAAGTTATGTTCTTCCTTTTTAGTCTAATTAGTGTTTTTGTATTACCCTTTTTGTCTAAAACTTCTCTCTTTTCATACTGGTGTACTTTTGTAGTATTGTTTAGTATTCTTTCCTTTCTTACACTTTTCACTGTTTTTCCCTCTGTGAATACCATCATTGTTAGTCTTTTTTTTCCTTTTCTTTTAAAATAAATAAATACACGCACATACACACACACACACACACACATATATAGCTTTATACATCAGTAAATATTTTTCTGTGGTGTTTCTTTTACCTTTCACACTGTCATGATGGTAGAGAAACCAGCTAGTTTCAAGAAGCGCACTGAATACAGTCATAAAATACTGCTTTGAGATGCACATTGCTTGCGTGGTTAGTGTTGGGGATCTCATCATCTCCAGGAGGAATGCTTCATTTGCCACTCTTTCAACCCTAGAGCTTTTGTGGAGCGTAAAAATTAATTTTTAAAGGGTTGCTTACATCTTCTTTTTCTTAGGCCTTATCTGGAGATTGCCTTGAAAAAACTAAAAAGACCATTTCTCCCAGTACTTCTACAGCTTCTACAAAATCATCTGTGAAATCTAAGAAAAGGCCGCTTTTGGATCCAACTGTCTCTTTGGATCCTAAAAAGAAAATGACAAAGTTGCAGGATCTGACTCGCACTCAAACCCAACACTCCTGATGAAAGGGCTATTGGATCCGACTTCAAAATTGGATCCGAAGCTTCAGACCTAGGCATCTATCGTATCAGACTTTGGATCCAGCACCAAAAACATTGGATCTCACAGTTCATTTCACGCCCCTTCCAAGGACCAGATATTCCGCCTCAGTGGATCCTGTTCCATCTAGAGTCCCTTCTCCATTTTTGTAGAGACCTAGGTCTTCTTCCCTTTGTCTACTCATTCTTCTAGGAGTATTACGGAAGATGATGTGGAGAGGTTAGTGAGGGTCTCTCAGCACAGAGCATGTCTAATGTTCCATGAGCTCCTACCCTTTTGGGTCAAGAGAGCCGCCCTTCCACCACTCCCCCTGTGCAAGTTCCTCCTCCAACTCCATTCCTTGTCTTGGAGATATCGGATGCGAGAGTATCCTTATCCTTGGATCCAAAACTTGTTCTGAGCTCTTCGGTAACATCGGATCTGAAAAGCTGTCTGGTCTGGGGTGTCACAGTAGAGTCTGAAGTTCTTGGAGCCATTTCTGCACCTTGCGGACTCTGCACAGGTTAGTTCAGCTCAGACTCCAGCCTTGGGGTGTTGTCCTCTGAGCAAGTAGGGACTTCTGTCCAGAGGCTTGCACTTACAGATCTGGGATCCTGTTCCTCTCTGGAGGGTGTCTGCTTTTGAGGTGATGGGAGAGAGCCTTGTCACCATCCTTGACAAACACAGTTCCCTTCCCCTCGGATCCTCAGTGTACGGACTTATAAATTCTTCACTTAGAGTCTCATCTACCCTTTCTACAGGAACAGCCGATGCCGAAACCCTAGGCTTCCCAGCAGGGTCTTTCCACCTTTTCTGATACCTCCCCAGAGCACCCCACTGACGAGGGTCCCTAAGAAGACAAAGTGCAAGAGGAAGCACTTGTCAGTCACTGAAGACCGACTTTGATGAAGGTGAAGGGTCACCACAGTCTGCTCCTGAAGATGTCCAGTTTGGAGACATTCTTGAAATCCTGAAACAGAGAGGTGGCTAGAAGTCCAACAACCCTTCGGAGTCTGTGTGGTTCTGGAGGCGTTCAGTACTGGCCCATCTACCTCCTGGGTGATTCCATCTGCCGATGACCTCACAGTGGGCATGGAATGCCCTGAACACCATCAAACCAGTTCCCTGGAGATCAGACAAAATTTTAACAGCACCAGAGAACAGACAGTTTTGGACAAAAGGAGTACCTGTTGATGCCATGGTCTTGATTGCAGTCACAAAAAAGGAACTATCTGAAGAGAAGTTCCACTGTCCATTCTCCAAACAAGGAGCCTTGTTCGATGGACAGATTTGGGAACCATGTCTATGCGTCAGTGACCTTTGCCTTAAAGTCTCTTAACTGTTTGTCACATTTTTCTAGGTTAGAGAGAGATCAAGTAAAATAATTCTCTGATACACTTTCAGGATCCATCTCTGAAGAAGTACAGGCATCTGTTACTTCTCAGTTGGCCACCCTGCAATCAGTTTCCAATTCTTCCATGAGGTTAATTTTGCATGCGGTCGAAGGAACCTCAAGGGCAGTGGGTTCTGGCATTTCAGTAAGGAGAGAGGCATGCATGTGCCTATGTGATTTTGCTGAGCCCTTCAAGTCGCGGTTCATCAATGCCCTCTTTGATAGAACATCTTTGTTTGGCACCAGAGTTAAGGACACTTTATCCAGGTGTGAAAAGAATGGAAAGACCTTGTTTGCCATGTGCAGACATTGTTCCACATCTTAAAGATCCTTCTCCAAGAATCAGTGATGTACTAGAAAAATTGGTTCAAAAAGTCCTGGGTTCTTTCCAGGACACACACGGAGGAGGTTCCCCAGGGGTAGAGGGGGAACTCCAGTGCTAGACTCCACCCCCGCGGCAGAGATGGCCCAAAGAACCAAGGGTCTACAGATTCCTTTTTTGACAGACCCTTCCAACGGTTCTGAAAGGAGGCCTGATTGACCCCTTGTGGAGGCAGTCCTGGGTTTATTTATCCCTGCACCAGTGAGCCTGGCTAGAGATAACAGATACATGGGTGCAGAGGATCATTTTCAGATGCTATGTAATATCCTTTTCCATTTCTCCTCCAGTCTCCAGAAAAATCCATGATGTTCCACCCAGTCATAGGGAACAAACAGCATTTCAAATACAAAAGCTGCTAGAAAGTGTCATCCAACAGGTCCCACCAAACCAGATAGAATATGAAACTTACTCAAGATTCTTTTTTAGTGCCAAAGAAAACAGGGGACTGGAGACCAATCTTGGATCTCAGTCTTGGATGTCAGCAACTTGAATAAATCGGTTCAATGTACCAAGTTTTGGAAGGTTACTGTTCAGTCCATTCTCCCATTTTGGGGCAAGGACAATTCGATGTGCTGGATGGACCTTCAGGACATGTACTATCATATAAAATGAATAGGCACTCCAGAAGGTATTTACATTTCCAGCTGGGAGCCAGTCATTACCAATTCGGAGTTCTGCCCTTTGGCCTCACCACAGCTCCCAGGGTTTTCACCAAATGTATGGCAGCAGTGGCAACTCACTTGATACTGCAAGTATTCCAGGAGTTTCTATATCTAGACAACTGGCTCATTACCTCCCTGACCAGGCATCAAGTAACAGAGGCAAGAAATAAAGTTCTTCAGACATGCTCTTATGTGGGGATAATAATAAACTATGATCACTTGGAACCTGCTCAAAAGATGGAGTTTATAGGAGCATTGCTCAGCACAAAGTCAATTCTAGCTTCGGTGTCACCTGTAAGAGTTCAGACCTTAAGAACACAGGTCAGGAAAATCATCTGCAGCACCAAAGTTTCTGCTCGATTGGTTCTTCAAGCCCTAGTGTCAATGGCAGCAGCAATAACTCTAGTACTTTTAGCCAGGTTTTACATAAGAATTCTAAAATGGATTCTAGCCACAATGTGGTCAATACTTTACCGATCAATGTTCACCCTGATGCATATTTCACAGGATTTGCAAGAGAGATTGCAGGTGGTGGATTCAATCAGAACAGATCCTACAGGGCTGTCCATTTATTCCTTCTCAGCCCAAGGCCATAGTGACCATAGACGCTTCCCAGTTGGGGTGGGGTGCATTACCTGGGGAAGGCATTCCAAGGCATTTGGTTCCCCCATAGAGGCCAATTTACATATCAATATTCTAGAGATGAGAGTGTTGCTTTTAGGGTTGCAGAACTTTCAAGAAACTCTCCACTTTGGAACAGTTGCAATTCAGAAGGACAGTATGTCAGTAGTTTGGTACATCAACAAACTGGGAGGAACCATATCTTACCCCCTTGTGTCAGGAAGCAATCTGAGTGTGGCAATGGGCAATCTTTTCCAACCGCTTCCTCATAGCAACACACATTTCTGGGATGTCCAGTTTGATAGCAGACAAGCTTAGCAGGTGCATTCTTCTACCTCACGAATGGTCTCTCAACCAAAATGTGGCAGATATGATGTTTCGTCAGTTGGGCCAGCCTTGCCGCGATTTTTTTGCTTCTCCCCTGAACAGCAAGTGCAACTGCTTTGCTCTGATCCTCCACAGGGGGAGTCATGAAGGGAGGCTCTACTTCACGACTGGCCCCTGGCCTTCTTTGCCTTCTCATCAATCCTGCTAATATCCAAGTTTCTGCAGAAAGCTGCCATGTTGAAAAAGTATCCTCATTGCACCTTTTTGGCCTTGACAGATTTGGTTCCCCTTCCTTTGACCTCAGATGTGAGAGTGTTCAATCTCGCCGTTTGTTCTTACACACTGGTTCGGAGCCGATCCTCAGCTCCGAGTCGGCCGCATAGCAAAGCTCTGCATCTTAGAGAAGCTCGAGACCAGGCTATATCCCACAATCCTCCCTGCCATTACTCAGATCTAGTTTGCCGCTGCAATGGGTCACATCGATAAGAGAGCTCGGACCAGAGAAAACTTGTTATTGACAGATAAGATAGTTATTGTTTTGTTTAAAAGTTCTTATAGTTCTTATACTTATTGAAAATTTAGATCTGAAGTAGTTACTTCATTTGATCTGCAACCTGTGGGATTCGGATCCGTCCTCGGATCCGACCGGCAGCTTTCCAAGCTTCAAGATCCAAGCTCCTAGCTCCTCCCCCATACCCATAATCCCTTGCTACCAACCACATTACTTCAGATCGTTTTTTGCCGTGGCTAAAGACAGTTGCTTCTCAGTGAAGAGCTCCTGGCCTGGTGAGATTGTTCCTTTTCTAAAAGCTAGTTTCTAGTTTAAATTTGTGTGTGTTGTTTTTAGCGTTAATCTATCCTACCCACTCTTTAAAAAAAAAAAAAAAAAAAAAAAAAAACTTTTTCTCCTTAGTTTAATTTTTGTCTCTCCCCTCCCCCGCTTAGTGTTTGGGTGTGTGTGAGAGAATTATGGCTGAATCTAAAGCTATATTTTCTAAGTGTACTGAGTGTGGCCATAAGCTTTCCCCAGCTGATGGCCACACTCAGTGTGTTTTGTGTCTGGGGGCGGCACATTTGTCAGAGGCCTGCCAGATTTGTGCGGCCTTTAATCCTCGGGCACTTGGGGACAGGAAGAACAAGCTGATCCTGGCGGGAAAACTCCCTCAGGAGTCCGCTTCTTCTTCCTCTCCTAGCCGGATCCAGGCTACTCCAGTAGCTTCAGCGCCGGCTACTCCCTCAGCTGTACCCGGGACTCAACCTCCCTTATCGGGTACTAGCTCTGTGGAGTCTGGTTCTTCTTCCCACAGGGAGAAGAAGAAACACAGAGAGAGAGAGGGTCATTCTTCTAAGAGGCGGGCCGAGTCTCATCCCTCGGCTCTGCCTGAAAAGATTTTGAAATCTCCTGAGAGGGTCTCCGGATCCTTGTCCTCTCGGCTCCATTCACCTTCCTTTTCTCTGGAGCTGGAGGAGGAGGATAGGTCTCCCTTGAAGTCTTCGAGGCGGCCTTCCCGGCCTGCTTCGACTACCTCTTCGCAGTCCACTAGAAGCATCTCCGAAGCAGACATGGATCGGATGATGCAAAGATTTTTGCAGACCCAGATGGGGATGCTCTTGCCCCCCCCCCCTTTGGGAGGGAGTGCACCCCCCATTTTTGCCCCGATAGCTCCTTCTCCGACCCGTTATCGGGTCTCGGAGTTTTCGGATCCAGGCCTTTTCGGATCCGGGGATACGTCAGCGCCGACAGGGATAGTGTCTTCGACGCCGACTATACCTTCGAGCTTGTCGGATCCAAGCTCTCGGGGCCGAGGGTTGAGCATCGGATCTGAGGGAGTGGTTGTGTCTTCGGCGCCGATGGGGCCGGAGCGCACTTCTACCTCGGATCCGATTGCTTCGGCTCCGACCCCGATCCTTTCCTCGGAGCCGAGGAGGTTACTTTCTCAGGCTGGTGATGGTGAATCTCCCTCGGCTTTTGAGGTAGTGGAGAGGGTACTGTCGAGGTCATCCAGGTCCCCGACCGGGCCTTCGGATCCACCCGTGCCCCCACTGTATCAGGGTCTGTCTTCACTCATCCGTCCATCGGGACAACCTGCTCAAAGCCTCCAGTTAGTCCCCAGGGAGGAACACCAACCGGTGGACGAGCCCTCTTCGGACAGTCCCACCGAAGAGGTGCCTCGGAAGCACCAGTGCAAAAGGAGGCACCTGGACTCCCCCGAGTCCATTACCACGGATACGGATTTGGAGGATACGGAGGGTTCCCCAAGGTCACCCCCCTGAAGATGTCTCATTTGGAGACATCATGGAGATGTTGCGTATAAGAGGAGGGTGGTCGGCCCAAAAGCCCTCCTTGGACGAGTCCGTATTTCTGGAGGCCTTTGAGGCAGGCCCATCTACCTCCTGGGTGTCCCCCCCAGCCGACCCCTTGGTGGACCTAATTACCACCAGGGCTTGGAAGGAGCCCGACACCGTGGAGCCTATCCCTAGATGCCCGGATAAGGTCCTCAGCCCTCCCTGTGATAGACCTTGGTCCAAAGGCGCACCAGTGGATGCTATGTTGGTGGCGGCTGCCACTACGAAAGAACTTGCCCAGGAAAGTTCTTCGGTCCATCTGCCGGACAACGAGTCCCGGGCTTTGGACCGTATTGAGAAGCTGCAGCCCCTCCGGAGTCCATTTCGGTCTCAGACAAAAAGGTTTTTGAGACCCGAATGGCCACTCTAAAGTCCATATCAAATACATCTATGCGGCTTCTTTCCCATGCCACGGAAGGAGCCGCTAGAGCTAGCGGAGCGGGAGTAGTTTTGTGACGGCACTCCTGGCTCCGCCTTTGCGATTTCACGGATCCCTTCAAGGCGTCCTTCGCGAACGCCCCTTATGATGGTTCGGCCTTATTTGGCTCATCGGTTCGTGACACGCTAGTCCAAAGCGAGAAGGATGGGAAGACGCTGTCGGCCGTCAGAGTCCGCTTCTCGAACACCCAAAGATCCTTCTCCAGGAATCAGAGGGGACAGAAGAAGCTGTGGTTCCGTAAATCTCAGCAATACCATCCTGCTGCGGACAACTCGTCCTCTAGAGGCAGAGGAGGACAAGGTGGACGCCGGCCCATTGGCAGAGGGGGCTCGCGTAACTTCGGGTCTAGAGAACCCTTCTCGGAGGGACCTGCGCAACAGCCCTGAGGGCTTGCCCGACTGTCCCTCTCTGGAGGCAGTCGGGGGGGGGGGCGACTATCGGAGCTCCTATCAAGCTGGGAGTCAATTACAAATGATCGATGGGTGCTCCGGATAATATCCAGAGGTTACACAATACCGTTCTTGCAACCCCCCCCAAGCCCAAACATCTCCCCGATGTTCCACTCCATCAAAGGGAGTCTGCAACTCAAATTTCAGAGTTGCTAAGAAAAAGAGCCATCCAGCCCATCCCCCCAGATCAGTCCGGATCGGGTTATTACTCCAGGTTCTTCTTGGTGCCAAAGAAAACGGGGGACCTCAGATCCATTCTAGATCTTTCGTCCCTGAACCTGTTCATACCCAAGGAAAAGTTCCGGATGGTCACTCTCCAATCTATTTTCCCCCTTCTGCAGGAGAACGACTGGATGTGCTCATTGGATCTCAAGGATGCGTACTACCATATACTAATGGACAGACGGTCCAGAAGATTTCTCCGCTTCCAGCTAGGAGCCAGTCATTATCAGTTCAGGGTTCTTCCATTTGGCCTAACCTCAGCCCCCAGAGTGTTTACCAAAGTCATGGCAGTGGTAGCAGCCCACCTGAGACTCCAGGGCATTCAGGTGTTCCCTTACCTGGACGATTGGCTCCTCACCGCCCCCAACAAGCATCTTCTGGTTACAGCGAGAGACTATGCCCTATCTCTGTTTGCTCAGTTGGGCATCTCAGTCAATTTGAAGAAGTCCTGCCTGTGCCCATCTCAAGCCCTAGATTTCATAGGGGCCAGGTTGGATACTCGAAGTCTTGGATATTCTTCAGAACCCAATCCCCCAGCAGAATTAGTCCTGAGGGCGTTAGGATCTAACGCCATCGGCCTTTCTCTCCATGCCCGTCTGCGGATGCGTGTATTACAGTGGACTCTCCAGGTCCAATGGTCTCTGTTGACCTATCCTTTGGACATGCCGATTCCTCTGAGCAGGGCATGCAGGGACTCCCTACTTTGGTGGCTGCAGGCAGAAGATCTCAAAGAAGGGAGACCATTTGTGATTTCCCCAGTCGAAGCCACGTTGACCACAGACGCTTCCTGCCTCGGGTGGGGCGGGCATTATGCAGGGGAAGTCAGTCCAAGGAACGTGGACTCATCTAGAGACTGCATTGCATATCAATGTCCTAGAGATGAGGGCAGTGCTATTGGCGTTGCAAGCTCTCCATCACCTTCTACCTCTGGGGACTATTGCAATCCACACGGACAACATGTCCGTGGTCTGGTACATAAACAAACAGGGAGGGACCAGGTCTTACCCCCTGTGTCGAGAAGCCATGAAAGTGTGGGAATGGGCGATTTCCACCAACCGCTTTCTGATAGCAACACACATTCCGGGATGGACCAACATATTAGCAGACAGCCTATGTCGGGTGTTTCTCAGCCCTAACGAGTGGTCTCTGAATCCCTCGGTCGCGAAACAGATATTCCACAAATGGGGTCAACCTCGCTGCAACCATTTTGCCTCTCCCCTAAACTCAAAATGCAGCGAGTACTTCGCGATAGTTCCCCCCAAAGGGGAATCTCCCAGAGACGCCTTGGTTCATGCTTGGCTGCCTGGTCTTCTTTATGCATATCCTCCTCTTCCTCTGATGATGAAATTCATCCAGAAAGCCTGTCGGTTGGGGAGCAAAGTGATTCTCATTGCCCCATTCTGGCCTCGACAAGTCTGGTTCCCCTTTCTGCAGTCTCACAGTGTGGCTCCCCCTTGGATTCTGGATCCCAAACCAGACCTAATCTCGCATCCGACGAGATGCCACACTCCAAACCTGGTCAGCCTCCGGCTCACAGCCTGGCTGATCCAGTTCCGTTAATGGCAAGGACTCCCGGTATCTCTTCCCCAGTCAAGGCTATTCTCGTGGCAGCTCATAAGCCATCCACCAGAAAACTCTACAACAGTAAATGGAAACGTTTTTCCATCTGGGCAAAGGGTAAGGGATTAGATCCTTTCACGGATGTCCTTCAAGAATGCAACTGCAGTCATAACATGTGGGTTGTCCTGCCTCAGGCAGCCCTCGGTCGGCCGGATTCCAAAGTCTGGGTCCGACGTCGGCTGATGTCGCATTTCTCTCCGACGTCAGAGCGGCTGGAGTACATAAGCATCAGCCAACGCCATCTTCTTCAGTCTTTCTTGCCGCGCGGTGCCCGAAGCAGAAGCAGTTCGCAAGTGCCGGTCGGTCAGCTCCTGTATTCTTCGATTCCGAAGTCATCAAAAAAGCTAAGTACCCCGTTGGGGACCTTTTCTTGCCTCAGCTGATGTCAGAAATTACAGAAAAAGTTAACAATTGTCTTTCTTGTGGTAAACAAATACCTCATAAGGATTTCCACTCTTACTGTCTTCCTTTCCTTGGCCCAGACCACGACGTCTCGGCCTGTGTAGCCTGTGCTCGCTTCAACAAGCGCACTCTCAGGTGCCGGGCAGAGTTCGCTGGAGATTTTTTCGGCGATAAATTTGCTTACACAATGCCGTCGGATCTTCCGACATCACAAACTCCCAAGAAACGAAAAGACCGGGACCGACATCCTCGGCCCGCGTCTGCCACCGACTCCACGCCAAAACCTATCGCGGGTGCTCCGGTTCCCTCAGAGACGGTCTCTCCACCGCTCCAAACCGAAGACACCGCATTACCGACGACTCCGATTCCGGATATCACTCCGACGCCAGTTATTGATTTTCCTCCGGACACCGAAACCGAGGAAATGCCCGAGACCATTGCTGTGGACAAGGTCACTCCTGCACGTGGAGCTTCCAGGCCTCCTATGGCCATGTCTATTAAGGCCTACACCAGGGCTAAGGCAGCCAGCAAAACAAAGCATCTTACTACTAAAACCTTTCTTCAGCCTACTCCAGAGACACAAATTATGTCTATGGCTGCTGATTTAATTTCTATGATTAGAGGTTCACAGGCCCATCCTGAGAGAGGATCCCAGCCTCCTTCTGATAAAAGGCCCCGGGTTGATCCCTCTGACCCTATTCCGTTAGATAAAGACTCTGAGGGCTCTGTCCATTCTGATAGCCAGGAAGACACAAATTATGTCTATGGCTGCTGATTTAATTTCTATGATTAGAGGTTCACAGGCCCATCCTGAGAGAGGATCCCAGCCTCCTTCTGATAAAAGGCCCCGGGTTGATCCCTCTGACCCTATTCCGTCAGATGAAGACTGTGAGGGCTCTGTCCATTCTGATAGCCAGGAAGAGCTCTTCCAGACCTATGAGGACTCGGATGCAGAGGATTCCATCCCCTCGGCCTCCCCGCCTGAGGATATTTCTTTTGGGGAAGTTCTGCATACCATGAGGGAACATTTCAAGTGGCAAGGGCAGGAATATTCTGATTCTAGAAAACACTTTCGGACTTTCCTTAAGAAGCCCCAGCACAGGCCCTTACCTATTCCTCCTGTACTTGATGTTTTGGATGATTTATATTCTGACTCTAGTGTTACCCCTGACTCTCTTTCTCCTGCTCCATCCAAGCCAGACAGGTATTACAGGGTCCCAGAAACTCATTCCCATTTATTCAGGGCCCATACTGCTGATTTGGAAACTATTTCTCAGGGGCCTAAGGGAGTTTCAGCTTCCACCTCTAAAAATCCATTGCCCTCCAACAGGGAAGCTAGGTCATTAGAGAGATGGGGCAAAAAGGTTTACACATCCACTACCTTATCTATGAGAGCTTTGAATTGCCTTTTTCATATGTTACAATATCAGGATTTCCTGTTAGAAGATTTACAAAAAACATTGGCCACTCCTGATCCTTTAGACAGGAAGGCTTTGCAGGAAGCAGTACATAACACTCAGCAAGTAAGCAATCACTTCCTGCAGTGTGGATATGATGCACTGGAAGCTTCATGTAGGGCAGCTATGACAGGGGCAGTCATTCGTAAACATGCATGGTTAAAAGATCAACCTCTACCAGATCATGTAAAGGCAAAACTTCTGGATACACCTTTGGAAAAGAACAAGCTTTTTGGTGCTAATGCTAAGGATGTGTTAAAGACCATCGAGGAAAAAGCAAAATCAGTTCAGACGGTGAAAGATTTCCTCCAGGTTCAACCCCCCAGATTCAGTAGGAATTGGCCTTCAAAAAACTGGTCCTTTCCTAATCCAGAAAAGTTTCAAAGGGGTAAAAACAGACGTGGCCGAGGAAGAGGCCAATACAGAGGTCATTACAGGGGACGACAGTGGCAGCCAGGAAACCAAAGAAGTGACGCAGGGGTTTCACCTGCCCCACAGCCACAATCTCAATGACTTTCCTCTACTTCCGCCTACCAGGGAACAAATAGAAGCTCCCTTGGGCGGGAAATTATCTCTGTTTGCAGAAAATTGGCACAGACTGACAAAGGACAAATGGATTTTGGACATTATAGACCGAGGCTACAGGTTCCATTTTCATACCTTGCCAAGAAAACAAGGCATGCCAAACCTACCACAAAACCAGAGGGCAGAGGCTATCAAGCAAATCACTCTGCTGACTCGAATGAAAGCAATAGAAAGAGTTCCACAACAAGAACAAGGCCAGGGTTTTACTCAAGACTGTTCCTTGTTCCAAGAAAAGAATCTCAATGGAGACCAATACTGGATTTGTCCGCATTAAACACCTTTCTCATAGTACCAAAGTTCAAAATGCTGACTCTACAGCAACTCCTTCCCATGCTGGGCAAGCGGTCTTGGCTGATTACTCTGGACCTCAAGGAAGCATACCTGCATGTCCCTATCAGACACAGCTGCAGAAGATACCTCAGATTTCTTGCAGGGCCAGAGCATTATCAATTCTCAGCATTGCCATTTGGCTTATCTACTGCACCCAGAGTATTCACAAAATGCCTGGCTTCAGTAATTGCTCATTGCAGGCTCCAAGGGATACAAATTTACCCGTACCTGGACGACTGCCTCATACAAGCGGACGACAAATTGATGTTGACAAAAAACTTGGACTATGTCATACGATTACTACAAGCTCTGGGATACACAGTCCACTTTCAAAAGTCAAGACTGCAGCCATCCCAGCAAATAATCTTCTTAGGAGCCAAATTAGACACAGCCTCTCAAATGGCTTACCTGACAGAAGACAAGCAAGAGAAGTTAACTCATTACTTCAAAGGTTTAGCAAAACTCACCCAGATGACTGCAAGGAGATTCCTACAAGCCCTGGGTTACATGGCATCCTGCATTCTCCTGGTTCCATTAGCAAGACTACACATGAGAAAGCTTCAATGGTACCTAAAAAGCATTTGGTCTCAGCACAGCAACAACTTGGAGACAACCATACCACTCATTCCATGCCTACAAAAGGAATTCCTATGGTGGGCCTCGGTGAGCCAGGCCAACACAGGTATGTCATTCAAAAAACAACAGATAACACAGACCATGACCACAGACGCCTCAGACCTTGGATGGGGGGGCGCACATGGAAGGCAGGTGTATACAAGGACAATGGTCTCAAAAGGAAACACATCTGCATATAAATCAAAAGGAAATGCTGGCAGTAATGCATGCCATCGAGGCCTTTCAACACCAACTTCAACAAGGCCATTTACTGATACGTACAGACAACACCACTGTGATGTGGTATATAAACAAGCAAGGGGGCACCCACTCTTACCCCCTTTGCAGACTGACAATGCATCTTTGGGAAAAATCACTGAGCCTAAACATCCAGTTACAATCCCAGTTTGTTCCAGGCAAAGACAATGTGCTGGCAGACAGCCTAAGCAGGAATTTCACAGATCCACACGAGTGGAGGTTACATCCGAAGATCTTCACACAACTCACTTCGACATGGGGCAGGCCAGAAGTAGACCTTTTTGCCTCTCACCTCAACCATCATCTACAAAAATTCTGCACAAGGACATACCATCCAAAAGCTTGGAAAATAGATACTCTCTCATTCAACTGGAACTGCCTAACAATCTATGCATTCCCACCTCTGCCACTGATGACCTCAGTACTACTAAAGATCAAAGCAGAGAGACCCAAGGGAATCATAATAGCTCCGGACTGGCCAAGACAACACTGGGTACCCACTGCTAAGGAGCATATGTCACACCAGGAGGTGGGCCCTTCCCCAATGGCCTCTACTTTTGACTCAACACAACCTCAAAACAGTGCATCCAAACCTTCAGACACTGCAGCTAACAGCCTGGGAGATCCCATAAATAACCTCGACCTATCTCTCTCCAAGGAAGTTCAGCGGATACGAGGCTCGAAGACCATCCACCAGAAAGGTTTACTTAGCAAAATGGAAGAGGTTCAGCAATTGGAATACCAGCAAGGGGCATGAGTCATCATTGTTGAACATCCCACTCATCCTGGAATATTTGGCGGATATGCTAAAGAACGGCCTCTCATATTCTTCCATAAAGATACATGCATCAGCTATTTCAGCTAGATATAACACTGATCCTCCTGTATTTTCACACCCTTTGCTAAGGCAATTCCTCAGGGGAATCAAGAACATCAAGCCACCAAGAAAGGCCCCAGTGCCAGCCTGGGACCTCAGTTTTGTCCTAGAAAAGCTGACTCTACCTCCTTTTGAGCCAGCAGCTTCAGTTGACTTGCAATTTCTCTCATGGAAGACAGCTTTCCTGTTGGCAATTACCTCAGCAAGAAGGGTTTCGGAACTACAGGCCCTAATGGCAATACCACCGTTCATAATTTTTCACAGAGACAGGGTTTCATTAAGGACCAACCCTACTTTTATGCCAAAGGTGGTATCTAGGGTTTCTTTGAATCAAGCTATTCATTTGCCTGCTTTCTTCCCCAATCCTGAGAATAAGGGGGAAAGACTGTTACATACCTTGGACATTCACAGACAACTTCGATACTACCTGGACAGAACCAAGGCCAGTAGGAAGTCTGAACAACTTTTTGTAGCTTACGCCCCTGCAGTCCAAGGAAAAGCAATTTCAAAACAGACAATTTCAAAATGGATTGGACATTGCATCAGATTTTGTTATTCCTTTCATGGAAAGACTGTGCCAGCCAATGTCGGACCACATTCCACAAGAGCTACAGCCACCTCTACAGCATTCTTAAGAGGGGTGCCTACTAAGGACATTCTAGAAGCTGCTACATGGAGCTCCGTGCATACATTTTCCAAACACTACAATCTCCCTCTATACTCCAGATCCAGAGCAGGCTTTGCTATGGCAGTCCTGCAGGGTTTGATTGCCACACCATCTTTTTCCTAGAGCATACCTCCTCCCCCAGCTAAGCTATGGTATTCTACCCACATGTTATGACTGCAGTTGCATTCTTGAAGGACATAGTACAGTTTTGTACCTACCATAAATGTAGATGTCCGATAGACATGCAACTGCAGTCGGATTTTCCCACCCTCCATACCCCTCTATGCCTAGGAACCTCTCCTATCCCTGTTTCTCTTAGCTGGGGATATCTGTTATGGTGTATTTGTTTTATTGCTCATTTATTTCTCTGGAATCCTGTTTTTGTCTTCCAATTTGATTACAGCCTTCCTTGGAGGGCACCTGGCATCTGGGGCAAGAAACACTGAAGAAGATGGCGTCGGCTGATGCTTATGTACTCCAGCCACTCTGACGTCGGAGAGAAATGCGACATCAGCCGACGTCGGACCCAGACTTTGGAATCCGGCCGACCGAGGGCTGCCTGAGGCAGGACAAACCCACATGTTATGACTGCAGTTGCATGTCTATCGGACATCTACATTTATGGTAGGTACAAAACTGTACTTTCCTATTCCCACCATTCTGGACTTTCTATCCCTCCTTTTTGAGCAGGGAGCTAGCGCGTCCACCATTAAAGTTCAACTTGCAGCCATCTCCCATTATCATGTGGGAGATGGCATAAGTTCTTTGGCTTCAGTTAAAATATGCAAAGCCTTCCTAAAAGGCGTGTTCCTCTTAAAGCCTCCCATTAAACCGGCTATGCCTCCATGGGATCTTACCCTGGTATTACAAGCATTAACAGGACCACCTTTCGAACCTGCGGCCTCTGTGCCCTTAAAGTTCTTATCTTGGAAGACAGCCTTCTTGGTAGCAATTACCTCTGCCAAGCGGGTATCAGAGCTACAAGCCTTGTGCATTAAGTATCCATACCTTATTTTTCACAAAGATAGGGTTGCCCTCAGGACTAATCCTTCCTTTCTTCCTAAGGTAGCCACAGAATCTAACATTAATCAATCTATTAACCTCCTGTTTTCTTTCCTAGCTTCCAGAACAAAGGGGAACACACATTGCACAAATTGGATGTACACAGGCAACTGCTTTTACTTGCACAGGACTAAAGATTTCCATAAGTCGGCCAGTTGTTTGTTTCTTATGCTAAATCAGCCATGGGCAAACCAATTTCTAAGGTGACAGTAGCGAATTGGATTTCTCAGTGTATCAGACAGGCATACATTTCAATTGGGAGACCAGCTCCGGTTGCCATCCGGGCACACTCTACCAGGTCTGTGGCTACCTCAACAGCGTTTTGGTCTAGAGTCCCAGTTGGATATTTGTTCAGCGGCTACCTGGTCCTCTTCCCATACATTCATTTCTCATTACAAACTGGACATGATCTCCAGAAGTAGGGCTTCCTTTGGCTCCAGGTGCTCGGAATATCCTTCCGTAGGGACCACCCAGGGCCTTTAGGTAAGCTGGGGACTCTGTCCCACAGGTTGCAGATCAAATGAAGTAACTACTTCAGATATAGAAGTTATGTACTCACCATAACGTTCCATCTGAGTAGATACTTCATTTGTCTGCAACTGACCCCCCCTGCCCTCCCCCCAACCTCGGTAACAAATTGTCCTGTGGAGAATTCTATCCGTCTTTAGCTTATAGGTCAAAATAACCGATCTGAGGTAATGTGGTTGGTAGCAAGGGATTATGGGTAGGGGAGGAGCTAGGAGCTCGGATCTTGAAGCTTGGAAAGCTGCCGGTCGGATCAGAGGACTGATCCGAATCCCACAGGTTGCAGACAAATGAAGTATCTACTCAAATGGAACGTTATGGTGAGTACATAACTTCTATTTTCTGACCTTACTATAGTGTGTGTGTGTGTGTGTGTGTAGTGTAGTTAGTTTTTTTATAGGTTTCCCTTTGGGGCCTACCTTTCTATAACCTATAGCTATATATATATATATATATATATATATTTTTTCCTCTTAATTATAGCTAGTGTTTAAATTTTCTCTTTTTTACAGTAAAAGTGTTTTTGCTTATTATGTCTGAGAAGGCCAAGTCTGGTTTTAAAAGGTGTCAGTGTGGACAGAAAATGTCCATCACTGAAACCACACTTCCTGCGTCTACTGTCTTGGCCCTCTCCACTTGCAAGAGGATTGCTCTATATGCCATTCCTTCAATGGGAGGGTCATGACAGATAGACGCAGGAAACTTATAGACAGGACTTCTTAAGCCTACTTTCCAGGAGGCTTTGGACAAGTCTGTTCAGGCTTCGAAGTCCTCGAAGGGGTCGAAGATGTCGAAGCCCATGTCATCGGCTCCGAGTTCATCTTCTAAAGTTCGTTCGCTGGTTCCACAGACTTTGGGGCCGAGTGTTGAACTTTTATCTTTCACTGAGCCCCAGGTCTTGGAACCGGTGTCGGAGCTACCGCCACCTTCCATTCTTCGTCAGTGCCATCTTGGCCCTTGACCCGATCTTCCAGACTGTTATCCGATACTGATGTGGATCGTGTCATGCAGAAACTTATGGAGAACACGGCCCTTTCCAAGTTGATTGCCGTTTCCTCCCAATTGGTGTCTAAACTAGAAGGCCTTCCCTCATCTCCAACAGGTCCTCCTTCGAGACCCATCCAGTCTTCGGAGCCGGAAGAGGATGAGCCGATGGTAGTGGAGCCCTCGGTGCCGAGACCGTCCATTGCCCGATCGCCACCATTGACCTCGCCTCCTTCGGAACCTATAGGTGAGTCGCGGAGTCGACTATCTCTCCTTGGTTCCGGGACCGAGTGTCGTACCGACCTTTTGGTGCCGACTCTCCCTCTTGGGGCCTCGGCGCAGATTGGCTCGGCTCCATCCTCGGGGTCGAGACCCATGGGCCCCGTGTCTGGGATTCTTCCATGTTCTTCGGAACTGGGGGAGTCCTCGACCGGAGGTTCAGGGGATGTCCTTCAAGGATGCATCTGCAGTCATAACAAATGGGTTGTCCTGTAATCAGGCAGCCCTTGATCGGCCGGATTCCAAAGTCTGGGTCTGGCTTGCTGGTGTCGCACTTCACCCGACATCATTGCGCAGTTTTGGGTATAAAGGCATCAGCCGGCGCCATTTTCCTCAGTCTTTCTTGCGCGTGGCGCGAAGCAGAAGCTGTTCGCAAGTGCCGGTCGGTCAGATCCAGAGATTACTTCTACCGAATACTACTTTGAAGACTTCTATAAAGCTGAGTACCCCATTGGGGACTCGTGCTTGCCTGAGCCGATGTCAGAGAAAGTTAATAACTGTCTATCTTGAGGGAAACAAATACCTCATAAAGATTTCCACTCTATTGTATACATTGTTTAGGCCCAGACCACGGCGTAGCAGCTTGTCTAGCCTGTGCTTCTTTTAACCGTGACGCTGAAGCGTCGCTCGGGACTTTGCTGAACAGATTTTCGCTCCGATTTTGCCTACATTATGCCGTCGGATCCTCCGACTCGCAAATAACTAAAAGCAAAGAAAGGACCGACACTCGCGGTCCGTGGTTTCGGCTGAAACCACGGCCAATCCAGCGACTGTCTCGGTTTCGGCGAAACCGAGCAATGTTCTTTCCTCAACCGACATCTTGCCTACCGAGGCCTCTTCTATTCTGGTAGAAGCGGCTTCTGAAATCCAGCCTTCTGTTGCGATTTCACAGGATTTATCAGACACCATTCCACTAGATATTTCTACTCCTGCACGTGGAGCTGCTAGGCCTCCTCCAGCTATGTCTATTAAGGCCTTTGCCAGGGCTAAAGCAGCCAACAAGCCCAAGGCAATTGGTCCTAGAAAAGCTGACTCTACCTCCTTTTGAGCCAGCAGCTTCAGTTGACTTGCAATTTCTCTCATGGAAGACAGCTTTCCTGTTGGCAATTACCTCAGCAAGAAGGGTTTCGAACTACAGGCCCTAATGGCAATACCACCGCTCATAATTTTTCACAGAGACAGGGTTTCATTAAGGACCAACCCTACTTTATGCCAAAGGTGGTATCTAGGGTTTCTTTGAATCAAGCTATTCATTTGCCTGCTTTCTTCCCAATCCTGAGAATAAGGGGAAAGACTGTTACATACCTTGACATTCACAGACAACTTCGATACTACCTGGACAGAACCAAGGCCAGTAGGAAGTCTGAACAACTTTTGTAGCTTACGCCCCTGCAGTCCAAGGAAAAGCAATTTCAAAACAGACAATTTCAAAATGGATTGGACATTGCATCAGATTTTGTTATTCCTTTCATGGAAAGACTGTGCCAGCCAATGTCGGACCACATTCCACAAGAGCTACAGCCACCTCTACAGCATTCTTAAGAGGGGTGCCTACTAAGGACATTCTAGAAGCTGCTACATGGAGCTCCGTGCATACATTTTCCAAACACTACAATCTCCTCTATACTCCAGATCCAGAGCAGGCTTTGCTATGGCAGTCCTGCAGGGTTTGATTGCCACACCATCTTTTCCTAGAGCATACCTCCTCCCAGCTAAGCTATGGTATTCTACCCACATGTTATGACTGCAGTTGCATTCTTGAAGGACATAGTACAGTTTTGTACCTACCATAAATGTAGATGTCGATAGACATGCAACTGCAGTCGATTTTCCCACCCTCCATACCCCTATGCCTAGGAACCTCTCCTATCCCTGTTTCTCTTAGCTGGGGATATCTGTTATGGTGTATTTGTTTTATTGCTCATTTATTTCTCTGGAATCCTGTTTTGTCTTCCAATTTGATTACAGCCTTCCTTGGAGGGCACCTGGCATCTGGGGGCAAGAAACACTGAAGAAGATGGCGTCGGCTGATGCTTATGTACTCCAGCCACTCTGACGCCGGAGAGAAATGCGACATCAGCCGACGCCGGACCCAGACTTTGGAATCCTGCCGACCGAGGGCTGCCTGAGGCAGGCCAAACCCACATGTTATGACTGCAGTTGCATGTCTATCGGACATCTACATTTATGGTAGGTACAAAACTGTACTTTCCTATTCCCACCATTCTGGACTTTCTATCCCTCCTTTTTGAGCAGGGAGCTAGCGCGTCCACCATTAAAGTTCAACTTGCAGCCATCTCCCATTATCATGTGGGAGATGGAATAAGTTCTTTGGCTTCAGTTAAAATATGCAAAGCCTTTCTAAAGGCGTGTTCCTCTTAAAGCCTCCCATTAAACAGGCTATGCCTCCATGGGATCTTACCCTGGTATTACAAGCATTAACAGGACCACCTTTCGAACCTGCGGCCTCTGTGCCCTTAAAGTTCTTATCTTGGAAGACAGCCTTCTTGGTAGCAATTACCTCTGCCAAGCGGGTATCAGAGCTACAAGCCTTGTGCATTAAGTATCCATACCTTATTTTTCACAAAGATAGGGTTGCCCTCAGGACTAATCCTTCCTTTCTTCCTAAGGTAGCCACAGAATCTAACATTAATCAATCTATTAACCTCCCTGTTTTCTTTCCTAGCTTCCAAAACAAAGGTGAATACACATTGCACAAATTGGATGTACACAGGCAACTGCGTTTTTACTTGCACAGGACTAAAGATTTCCGCAAGTCGGGCCAGTTGTTTGTTTCTTATGCTAAATCAGCCATGGGCAAACCAGTTTCTAAGGTGACAGTAGCGAATTGGATTTCTCAGTGTATCAGACAGGCATACATTTCAATTGGGAGACCAGCCCGCTGCCATCCGGGCACACTCTACCAGGTCTGTGGCTACCTCAACAGCGTTTTGGTCTAGAGTCCCAGTTGACGATATTTGTTCAGCGGCTACCTGGTCCTCTTCCCATACATTCATTTCTCATTACAAACTGGACATGATCTCCAGAAGTAGGGCTTCCTTTGGCTCCGCGGTGCTTCGGAATATCCTTCCGTAGGGACCACCCAGGGCCTTTAGGTAAGCTGGGACTTGTCTCAGGTTGCAGATCAAATGAAGTAACTACTTCAGATATAGAAGTTATGTACTCACCATAACGTTCCATCTGAGTAGATACTTCATTTGTCTGCAACTGACCCCCCCTGCCATCCCCCGAACCTCGGTAACAAATTGTCCTGTGGAGAATTCTATCCGTCTTTAGCTTATAGGTCAAAATAACCGATCTGAGGTAATGTGGTTGGTAGCAAGGGATTATGGGTAGGGGAGGAGCTAGGAGCTCGGATCTTGAAGCTTGGAAAGCTGCCGGTCGGATCAGAGGACTGATCCGAATCCCACAGGTTGCAGACAAATGAAGTATCTACTCAAATGGAACGTTATGGTGAGTACATAACTTCTATTTTCTGACCTTACTATAGTGTGTGTGTGTGTGTGTGTGTGTAGTGTAGTTAGTTTTTTATAGGTTTCCTTTGGGGCCTACCTTTCTATAACCTATAGCTATATATATATATATATATATATATATTTTTCCTCTTAATTATAGCTAGTGTTTAAATTTTCTTTTTACAGTAAAAGTGTTTTTGCTTATTATGTCTGAGAAGGCCAAGTCTGGTTTTAAAGGTGTCAGTGTGGACAGAAAATGTCCATCACTGAAACCACACTTCCTGTCACTGTCTTGGCCCTCTCCACTTGTAAGAGGATTGCTCTATATGCCATTCCTTCAATGGGAGGGTCATGACAGATAGACGCAGGAAACTTATAGACAGGACTTCTTAAGCCTACTTTCCAGGAGGCTTTGGACAAGTCTGTTCAGGCTTCGAAGTCCTCGAAGGGGTCGAAGATGTCGAAGCCCATGTCATCGGCTCCGAGTTCATCTTCTAAAGTTCGTTCGCTGGTTCCACAGACTTTGGGGCCGAGTGTTGAACTTTTATCTTTCACTGAGCCCCAGGTCTTGGAACCGGTGTCGGAGCTACAAAGAGTCATCTACCTGCTACAAGCCCTGGGATACACAGTCAATTCAAAAAAGTCAAGACTGATTCCATCCCAAATAATAACCTTTCTGGGTGCAGAACTGGACACATCAAAACAAATGGCATTTCTAACTGCAGAAAAGAAAAAACAACTTCCTCTCTACTTTTTGGCATTAATAAAACACAGCCATCTAACTGCAAGGAAAGTGTTACAAGCTCTAGGCTTCATGGCATCTTGCATAATTCTGGTCCCTCATGCCAGGCTTCATATGAGAAAGCTACAGTGGTACCTAAAGAATTTGTGGTCTCAGCACAAGCACAGCCTGGAAGCCAAAATTCCAATGATCCCATGCCTGAAACAAGAGTTCTTATGGTGGGCACAGGCCTGTCAATCAAACACAGGACTGCCCTTCAGCAAAAGTCATCCAAGACAAACTATCACGACAGATGCCTCAGACCTCGGTTGGGGGGCACACATGATGGACAAGTGCATTCAAGGCCTATGGACTCAAGACCAACTGCATCTGCACATAAATCTAAAAGAAATGATGGCAGTAAAATTAGCAATCCAGGCATTCAGACCTTTTCTCCACGAAGGCCAGCTGTTGATAAGGACAGACAACACCACAGTTATGTGGTACATCAACAAACAGGGAGGCACACACTCATACCCACTGTGCCGGCTGGCACTAGACCTATGGGATGTGGCTCTGGGTTACAACCTTCAGTTACAGGCTATTTATGTTCCAGGGAAGGAAAACATTCTAGCAGACATATTAAGCAGAACTATAACAGATGCCCACGAATGGATGCTGCATCCGGACATCTTCAAAGCCATAACAAGAAAATGGGGATTACCACAAATAGACTTGTTTGCATCCCCACACAATCACCAGTTGAACAAATTCTGCACAAGGACTTACCACCCACTTGCTTGGAAGGTGGACTCCCTATCCTTCAGTTGGAAAAGCATGACAGCATACGCATTCCCACCACTTCCTTTGATGCACAAGGTGCTTCTCAAGATCAAAGAGGAACGTCCGAGGATCATTCTGATAGCCCCAGACTGGCCAAGACAACATTGGTACCCACTTCTGAGGAGCATGTCCAGGGATCAAATATGGAAACTCCCACTGATCCCATTACTGCTGACACAGAACAACTACAACATTCTGCATCCAAGCCTAAAAACTCTGCAACTAACTGCCTGGAACATTACATGACAGAAATTAACCCTAATTTATCCCAAAGGGTTAAGGACATAATCCTGGAGGCTCGTAGACCTTCAACAAGAAAGAATTATGCAGCAAAATGGAAAAGATATCTCAACTGGAGTGCTGCAAAAGAGCAAGATGTGACACGGGTGAACATAGCCAATATCCTGGAGTACTTGGCTGAGCTCTACCACACAGGCCTGTCCTATTCCTCCATCAAGATACATGCATCAGCTATTTCAGCACAATACAGCTTGGATCCTCCTGTCTTCTCGCATCCTCTGCTCAGACAGTTTCTGTGGGGAATTAAAAATGTAAAACCTCCCAGGAAACCTCCATTGCCAGCATGGGACTTGAACTTTGTGCTAGAAAAACTGACTCTGCCTCCTTTCGAGCCAGCAGCTACAGCAGACTTGCAATACCTATCCTGGAAGACTGCCTTCCTACTGGCAATAACTTCAGCAAGAAGGGTCTCTGAACTACAAGCATTAATGGCAGTACAACCCTTCCTGATCTTCCATCAAGATAGAGTGTCCATGAGAACAAATCCTACATTTATGCCTAAGGTGGTATCCAGAGTCTCTTTAAATCAGGCTATCCACCTTCCTACCTTCTACCCCAATCCACAGAACAGGGGAGAAAAACTCTTACATACCTTGGATGTACACAGGCAATTACGCTACTACCTGGACAGGACAAAAACAATAGAAAACTGACCAGCTTCTGGTAGCTTATGCAACAGGAAAAGAAGGAAAACCAATTTCTAAACAGACAATCTCCAAATGGATAGGAAATTGCATTAGACTTTGTTACTCCTACCATGGAAAGAAAACTCCAGAGAACATCAGGCCTCACTCCACAAGGGCCACAGCCACTACCACAGCTTTCTTACGAGGAGTGGCTACCAAGGACATTATAGAGGCTGCTACTTGGACCTCCGTGCATACATTTGCCAAGCATTATAACTTACCCCTATATTCCAGATCCCGTGCTGGCTTTGCCACTGCTGTTTTGCAAGGGATCCTGACTACACCATAATCTATTCTCATTTCCTCCTCCCCTAGTTTAGCTATGGTATTCTACCCATTTGTTATGACTGCAGATGCATCCTTGAAGGGCATAGTACAGTTTTGTACCTACCATAAATGTAGATTTCCGAGAGGAATGCATCTGCAGTCGGGATTACCCACCCTCCTTCCCCTCTGAGGTACTCCTAGGGTACTTACCAATCTTCAGCTAGCTTGGGGGGGATCTATTATGGTGTATTTGTTTGTATATATGTACATACATGTTTACTTTGTGTGTTTGCTCTCTACTATTTGGAAACTTTGGCATTTATCCAAATTTAGCCTACCAAGAGGGCACCTGGCATCTGGGGCAAGAAACACTGAGGAAAATGGCGTCGGCTGATGCCTTTATACCCGAAAACTGCCGCAATGACGTCGGGTGAAGTGCGACACCAGCCGAAGCCAGACCCAGACTTTGGAATCCGGCCGACCGAAGGGCTGCCTGATGACAGGACAACCCATTTGTTATGACTGCAGATGCATTCCTCTCAGACATCTACATTTATGGTAGGTACAAAACTGTACTTTTTTGACCTTATGAGGAAGGTTTTGTCTACACAGACAACCACTTCATTGGAGGCGTCTTCTCCCTCTTCTAAGGAGCCGCTCTCTGTTTCTGTTCCCACGACAAATCCAAAGCGTGGAGCACCATTGTCTCAGCCACCCCCAGAGGGTGCCCCCTGTTCCTCGGAGGCCTCACCGGAATCCCCCTCCGATGAGGTTCCAAGGAAAAGATTGTGCAAGAGGAGGCACTTAGATTCCCCGCAGGAATCTCTAACTTCTGAAACTGACTTGGATGAGTCAGAGGGGTCCCCAAAATCCCCCTCCGAGGATGTCTCATTTGCGGACATCTTGGAGATTTTAAAACAGAGGGGTGATTGGCAGTCCCTAGCCCCCACTGAGGACGAGTCGGTATTGCTGAAGGCTTTTGGTGCTCAACCTTCTACCTCCTGGGTTACTCCGCCCTTCGATTAATTAATGGATTTGATTGCTCGAAGGGCGTGGGAGACGCCGGACACAGTGGAACCGGTCCCTCGAAAACCAAGCAAATTTATTACCGCTCCCCAGGACAAGACTTATCTCACCAAAGGAGTCCCGGTTGACGCTATGGTGGTGGCTGCAGCCACTAAAAAGGAGATGTCAGAGTCTTCTTCTTCTGTTCATCCTCCTAATAAGGATTCTAGGACTATGGACAGATACGGGAAACGCGTTTTTAGTTCAGCGACTTTTTCCATGCGTTCGCTAAACTATTTGACACATTTTACACGTCTACAGAGGGATCTCATCAAGGAGCTGGGAGATACCCTCCAGGGTAACACAGATGCTGCTGTTTCAGATAAGGTAACAGCACAGCTTAACACCCTTACCTCCATAGTGAACTCGTCCATGAGGCTCATCTCGTATGCGGCTGAAGGGTCAAGTAGAGCCGCAGCTTCAGCAATTGCTCTACGAAGACAATCCTGGATGCGGCTGTGCTCATTTGCGGAAGCCTTCAAGTCTTCCTTCGCCAACGCCCCTTTGATGGTGCCACTCTTTTTGGGCCCAAAGTGAAAGAGACATTAACTCGGTGTGAGCAAGAAGGAAAGACTCTGTCTGCTGTCGGAGTCTGTTTTTCCGTTCCATCTAGACCGTACCCCAAAGGGCAGCAAGGCGGAAAAATGTGGCTCCGTAAACCTCCGGGATCTTTCCAGGCCACACAGTGACGCCCCCCCAGAGGCAGAGGGAGGGGCAGACATGGAAGACATCGCCCCGGCGGCAGAGGGGGTCCGCAGAACTAAAGCGACAGGGATCCTATCCCTGGTAAGCCTTTCCAGCACTCCTGAATGGGGGCCCGACTGCCCTGCTCTGGAGGCAGTCGGGGGGTCGCTTGGCTTTATACCCACAGGCCTGGGTAAAAAGCATTGTAACCAGAGGATACAAAATCCCCTTTATGTCAACTCCACCCCAACAAAGAAGGTTTCCAGATGTGCCACCCCGTCTGCGAGGCCCAGCAGCTATAGAAATTTCAAAGCTGCTCAAAAAAAAGAGTCAGTCAGTCCTGGCGGACCAAAAAGGATCCGGAATTTACTCAAGGTTCTTTTTAGTTCCAAAAAAGACAGGGGACTGGAGACCCATTTTGGATCTCAGCAATCTCAATACCTTCGTGAAGAAGGAAAAGTTCCGGATGGTCACGCTTCAATCGATCCTTCCATTTTTGCAGAAGGACAACTGGATGTGCTTGATAGATCTCAAGGACGCGTACTACCACATCAAGATGGCCAGACCGTCCAGAGATCACCTGCGCTTCCGGCTGGGGGCCAGTCATTTTCAATTTCGAGCCCTGCCCTTTGGGCTCACCTCAGCCCCCAGGGTATTCACCAAATGCATGGCAGTGGTAGCGTCTCACTTGAGATGTCTAGGATTCCGGGTGTTTCCCTATCTGGACGACTGGCTCCTCACTGCCACCACCGAGCGTCGCCTCATACAAGCCAGAGACTATACAGTCAACCTTTGTTCCCACCTAGGGATTTCCATAAACTTCGAAAAATCTGCCTTACTGCCCTCACAGCATATTTCATTCATCGGAGCAGACCTAGATACGTGCTTAACACTGGTAAAGCTCCCTCAAGTAAGGGCTTCATCCCTCAAGGAACAGGTTCTTCTTCTACTGCAATGCAGGAAAGCCCCGGCCAAATTGGTGTTGAAGGTTTTGGGACTCATGGCAGCGTCCCTGATTGCAGTTCCTATGGGGAGATTGCACATGAGGCTCCTCCAATGGCTGCTGTTCACGCAGTGGTTGTTCCAGCAGTTACCCCTAACGCACGAGATTCTGATAACAGATTCTTGCAAGCGAGACCTCTCATGATGGGTGTTCAGTCAGGATCTCACTATGGGTCGTCCATTTGTTCTACCGAATCTGACGGCCACGATAACCACGGACGCTTCTCTGATAGGGTGGGGGGGACTTTTTCAGGGAAGAACAGTCCAAGGGGAATGGTCCAACATGGAGTACAACCTGCACATAAATGTTCTGGAAATGAGGGCGGTGTTCTTGACGTTGCAACACTTTCAAACCCTCCTACCTCTAGGAACGGTAGCAGTTCAGACAGACAACATGTCTGTAGTCTGGTACATAAACAAACAAGGGGGAACCAGATCTTACCCATTATGCAGAGAAGCCATGAGAATTTGGCAATGGGCAGAGTCCACGGGTCACTTTCTGATAACAATGCACATCCCGGGGTCATCCAACGTCATTGCGGACAGGTTGAGCAGAGCCATCCTGTTACCTCACGAGTGGTCCCTCAAACTACAGGTGGCGGAAAGAATTTTCCGCAAATGGGGCCAGCCTTGCTGAGATCTATTCGCCTCCCTGATGAATACCAAATGCAGAAGCTATTTTGCCCTTCTACCTCCTCCAGGGGATGTCCCCAGGGACGTACTGATACACGATTGGCCCCCGGGTCTCCTATATGCATTTCCACCCACCCCCTTGATTCCCAAATTTCTTCAGAAAGCCATGAACCTGGAAAGGACAATTATACTCATAGCCCCATTCTGGCCTCGACAGATATGGTTCCCCTTTCTTCAAGCCCATCAAACAGAGAAACCGTGGATCCTGGACCCAGTACCAGATCTACTGACACATTCGTCGGGAGTTCCTCACCCGTCTCTTCTATCCCTCAAACTAGCAGCTTGGCTGCTCCACTTCCCCGCCTAGCCAGGTCTGATATACTTTCTCCGGCAGTTCAACGCATTTTGGTTGCCTCTCATAAGGCTTCCACTACGAAACTCTACAGGAGTAAATGGAAACGCTTTGTGTACTGGGCATCTAGCCAACACTTGGACCCCCTGGTTGCTCCTTTACATAAAGTACTAGAATTTCTATCCATCCTTTTCCACGAAGGAGCCTCTACTTCCACACTAAGAGTACAGTTGGCGGCCATATCCAACTTCCATGTTGGTGAGGACGGTTCTTCTATTATGTCCCACAGGCTTTGTAAGGCTTTTATGAAAGGTTCCTTCCATCTTCGACCGCCCGTCAGAGACCCTTTATTCCCATGGAATTTGAATTTGTTATTGTCGCAACTAATGTTGCCACCCTTCGAACCAGCCTCTTCTTGCCTCCTGAAGTTTTTGTCATGGAAGACTCTTTTTCTTGTAGTGGTTACTTCAGCTCGGAGAGTGTCAGAGCTGCAAGCACTATCAGTTAAACCACCTTACTTAATTTTCCACCCAGATAGAGTTTCCTTACGAACAAACCCGTCTTTCCTTCCTAAGGTATGTTCTGTCATAAATATTAATCAGTCCATTGAACTCCCTACTTTCTTCAAAAATCATACCAGCAAGTTGGAATATATGCTGCACAAGTTAGATGTCCACAGACAGCTAAGATTTTATTTGGACAGGACTAAGGATTACAGAAAAACAGATCAACTTTTTGTTGCATTTGCAGACAATAAAAAGGGCATGGCAGTTACAAAACGTACGCTTTCTAAATGGCTTACTGATTGTATAGCTTTTGTGTATTCTAAGTCGAATCAGGCCTTGACAACCAAACCTAAGGGCCATTCTACTAGATCCATTTCCACTTCCTTGGCTCATGCAGCTCGCCTGCCTTTGGACACGATTTGTGCAGCAGCCACGTGGTCTAAACCACATACTTTCATCGCTCATTATAGAGTTGACAAAGCCTCCAAAGACAGGACATCTTTTGGTTCCACTGTGCTCAGGAACGTTCTTCCATGAGTCACTCAGGGTGACGGAGCTAGGGACGCTACTCCTGTGTAAGAACAAACGGCGAGATTGAACACTCTCACATAAAGAAGTTATGTTCTTACCATAACGTTCCATGTGGAGTGTTCATCTCGCCTTTGTTCTTACATTCCCCCCCTTCCCTCCCTCACGTGTTTGGAAGAACGAGTAGGACTAGAGTCTGGTCCACATGTCTTTACCTCTTCCAGGTATATTGCCTCTTACCTCATGGGGTATATTTCGTTACCCTTTAGTTAATTTATCAATGAGATAGTGTCTCTGAATTTTTGTGGCGGTATGTAGCCTTAGCACCTCAGGGCTATTGTTGGTCTGGTTTGCTTGCAAACTAGATCTGAGTAATGGCAGGGAGGATTGTGGGATATAGCCTGGTCTCGAGCTTCTCTAAGATGCAGAGCTTTGCTATGCGGCCGACTTGGAGCCGAGGATCGGCTCCGAACCCGTGTGTAAGAACAAAGGCGAGATGAACACTCCACATGGAACGTTATGGTAAGAACATAACTTCTTTTTAGTCCACCAGCTATGGATTCAGTATCTGACTCCAGACCTCCTGTCTCACCTGATGGGCATGATTCATACAGACAGTACTGAACCTCAGGCTGACATCCATGGCTTCAATTCTGTTAGTAGCCAGACAACCTATGTCCTCTTCTTCAGTCCGTTAGATACTTTTATCTTCACAAAAACCATCAGCACCTAAACTCTCTTCCAGTAAATTGAGAAGATTTGCTTACTGGGCCCACAAGAATAACATTGCTCCATTTTCAGCCCCTTTGCATAGTATTCTCAAGTTCTTAGCCATACTTTTTAAAGATAGAGCAAGCTCCTTCACAGTGAAGGTCCAGCTAGCAGCAATCTCATATTTTCACACAGGATTTGAAGGTGTTTCTGTTGCCTCCCATAGACTGTAAAACCTCCTTGCAAGGTACTCTTCTTCAAAGACTTCCTTTTAGAGACCCAACTCCCCTATAGAATCTTAATCTGGTCTTGCAGCAACTTGCTTAACCTCCCTTTGAACCAGCAGCTAAATGTGAAGTAAAGTATCTCTCTTGGTAAACAGTTTTTCTAGTAGCCATTATTTCTTCTAAAAGAATTTCAGAGATTCGGACCTTGTTTGATCTTTCACAAAGACAGAGTCACTTTAAGAACTAATGCTTCCTTTCTCCCTAAAGTGGTTTCAGAGTCTAATAATGCTTCCTTTCTCCCTAAAGTGGTTTCAGAGTCTAATATTAATCAATCAATCATTTTGCCAGTGTTTTTCCCCAGATTTTCTAACAAAGGTGAGTACACGTTGCATTTATTGGATGTCCAAAGGCAATTACATTTTTACCTGCACAGAACAAAGTATCAGGAAGACTGACCAGTTATTTGTCTCCTTTTCTGATATAAAACTAGGAAAACCTGTTGCCAAACTTACTCTATCCATATGGCTTACAGATTGTATTTCTTACATATACAACAAAGTAGACATTACCTTACCAAAACCATTATGAGCTCATTCCATTAGACTGAAATCCCAAATGAATCCAAGACTTTATTATACAAAACAGAGTAAGTGCTTTCGTTTGGTAGGTATCACCAAACTTCTTCAAAGAAACAAAGCAAGTGCAATCATTATTTATACTAAGCACACCCTACCTAACAATCACTTGGCACCAATTAATTATAGCCACTAAAACTTACAAATCAATACATACATATACACATTTAAAAACACAGTTTCCTACATATCAAATACAGACATTTTTATATATATATATATATATATATATATATATATATATATATATATATATATATAAAATGCAATAATATTCTAAATTTATAAAATAAATAAATCCATACTTTTCTGAATAAATACTATGATGTTTGTACCAAATAGAAAGAATTCATCTATCAAAAACTCTTAATTTCGATTTACTGGAAATAGACCTGACATCATTTAAGCCTGGTGAGCAGGTAGGCATTAAGAAATACCTGCCACCAGGTTTCTTTCTCCTCGAGGAACAATTTCCAAGGACCCCTTCTATCACCACATTTTACCTGCTGTAACACTACACATTTAAAAGAATGGTCGGAGAAAGCCTGAATATGCCTAACTAAAGCATTTTTTTCATCACCTTGGCGTATGTCATACCCATGCTCGTAAATAAACTGTGCCAAATTGCATTGTGTCTTGCCTATATAAAAGGCATGTCACCTATTACAGACAGCAGCATATACTACTGCATGGGTATAACAACTAAATTTTCCTTTAATAAAAATCTTATTGTTTAAAACAAGACTAGCTGTTGATATAATATACGTGCATTGGTGGCACATACCACAAGCTGCCATCCTACCATCACCACCCAACGTAGATTCATGCTCCAACAGACCTTTAATATTCCTACCCTTTCTAAATACAAATTTAGGCTGCCTACTAAAAGTCTCAACCATTGATGGTTCACTCAAAAGGATGTGCCAATTTTTATTAACAATGTCCTGTACAATATGACTTCGATTGGAAAAGGTAGAAAAAAAATGACACAAAAACATATCCCGGGAACAAGAACCATTGTCATCTATTATATTCTTATGGGATACAGAAGTATTATTACCCCCTAAAAAATTATTAGCAAATAAAGGCCCATTACTGGGACTAAAATGACTGGGAATACCTCCCCATTATTATTCAAAATTGGCATATAAAAACCTTTCAAACGTTTATTTACCACCTCTTGCTTAATATTAAGTATCAAACTGTAGGGATATCCCCTATCCAAAAACATTTGACACACAGTATCACACTCCTGTTAAAAATCCCCATAGTTTGAAACCGTGCGGGCTTCTCTTTGCAGAGGACAGGAAGAAATGGAAACAGAAGATCCGCTGTGGCGACCCCTAACGGGAACAGCCGAAAGAAGAAGAATTTGTTCTGTTCCTCATAAAATCTTTGGTTTCTGTATCCACATTTTTCCTTGCAAAGTTTGTATTGCAGTGGTGCACTGGTAGCATTGCTGCCTGACAGCTACAGGTTCCCTGGTTTGATTCTTGGCTGGGGTGCCTTCTTTGTGGAGTCTGCATGTCCTCCCATCTTACAAAGATGTGTCTGGAGTTTCTCCCTGCTCTGCTGAAAATTGTCTTTTGTTCCAAGTCAGACTAGTTTCCTGGTTACATGTTTAAAAATAACAGGCATTTGATTTTCAGACTTCATATTCTTCAGAAAGTACATGGTAACACAAAACTGTTTATTCTAGCAGTTGTCTAAGTTTATAACATGGATATTTGAAATTTGTCCCTATTTTTGGGACTGTATTCGCCCATTATTGGCTTAGTCCAGGTATTTTGTGCTAAGGTTGAGAGCTATCTATGGTGAGAACTGAATTCACTGAATGTTTGGGGGCTGTATTCCCCCCTATTACTGGCTTTGTCCACATGATTTTTGCTAAGAGGTTGAGAGCTATGCTGAAAGCTGAATTCACTGAATATGTTTGGGGGCTATATTCCCCCATTGTTGGTTTTGTTCAGGTGTTTTGTGCCAAGAGGTTGACAGCTGTGCTGAGAACTGAATTCACTAAATGGTAGCCATTTAAGTTTGTCTTCCTCTCTTTCACAAAACAGCTGATTTGGCATAGTGGTGTGTTTCTCTGACTGTTTTGCACAGGGTCCCCTGGGTTAAAGACTTGGCAGTGAAATGTATGGTGGTAACACAGCGTTTTATTCTAGAAACTTTCCAACATTGTACAAGCAATGTTTAAAATGTGACCCTGGTTTTTGGGCTTTTTCCAGATTTCTTGTGCTGCAAAGTTCAGAGATGCAACTGCGTGTTGAGTAGATTTTACAAGGAGCTGAGAGCTGCAGGGGAACAAAACTTTAGTGCTGCTTATTCTGAGTCTGCTTGCATTGTTAATAGCACAACAGGTAGTGTACTTGCTTTTGCTGCAGAAGGCTGTGGGTTCTACTCCCACAGTAGATAGATGCATTGCTGATACTGTACTGTGTTGTAAAGGGGGTGAATGCTGCAGTCTTTTTTGGCAAAGATACCTAGAGTACTAACTATGAACTTGTTATCAGTTTGCCATACAAGTCCCTGTTGCGATATTACTAGCTTATCATTTTTTTAATGCATGCAACATAGGCAATTTATTCCTCAATGGCAACAGGCACTTTATTTGTAGATGAATAAACAATGACATATAAAGTTGTTTGCTAGCAGCAACCTCTTCATTGTTATAGATTTCTTTAATGTGGAATTATTTAGATGACTTTTACTACTTCAGAGATTGTGCATATTTACTGATACTGGTGGACTGTAGAACGTTGAATAGACTTGTATGATGAAAATGTTCTGAATTGGGTAGTTTTGTCATTGGTGCATGCATTTTGTTTCATTGTTTACTGGAAAATGTTCAAAACAATAAATTTAAAAATGCCCTCTAACAACTGTACTGTATTGTACAAGGAATACAGTTTAATACAATCGGGAAGGTGTATCAAAGAGCATATGTATGTTTCGTGCTCAAGGGGCCTATGATTTGAAAACAGCCCAAAAGGGGCCTATGATTTGAAAACAGCCCAAAGTTGATCTTTATCTGCCACTGGCAAAATGTATTTTCTTTGAATCTGGGTTTCAGTGCTGTTTCAATGCATGTGAGTTTCAAGGGCAGAGAAGTTTTAATGCTAAGTCTGTTTTCATTGTGAGACTGCATTGCTTTGTTTAGCAGATATCTATTGGGGTTTGTGCTGTAAAAATGCAAAATAAAACTTTCAAATGAAATCCAAATCATTGCAGAAGCAAAGCAGTATGCACATTACAGTGTTTATGGTAAATGGGGCAAAATAACCAAGGAATGGGACATTGGAATGGTTGCAGGGGGGAGGCTGCAATCGACCATGATTTTGAGAGAGGAAGGGCAGCAAACTCAGACATCCCCGGTTGCTCTCAGCTGTCCATATTTTTGCAGAATGAATAGATATTTGCTTCTTATTTTTGGTTTGTTCCTCATAAAATGTGTAGCTTTCTGGCAAAAGTCATTAAATGACAGACATTGAGTTTTACGTCACGACCTTCAGAAAAATGCATGCTAAAGCAAGACCTGTTATTCTGTCAACTGTCTTAAGTTTATACAAGAGCAATTTTTAGTAGTGTGTATGTTCCCCCAATATATTTGGCCTTGTCCAGATTTCCTGCATTAACAGGTTGAGAGGTACGTGCAAATAAAATTGCTTTATAGAATTAGGCATATCCAAACCTCTCAACTGACCCCGATTTTGGCTCAAAATGTTGCTCTTCCCCTAATAATCCCTCTGCAAAATGGCAATTTTGGAAGAAAACATGGAGGGTTTACAATTAATAAATAACTGTAATAATCAGTTATAGATTACTTTTATTTCTGAAATGCATGTAGATTATTTTATTTTGTCAGCTGCTCAAGTTAGCAGTACTGATATTAAAATGTGTCCCTTCTTTGACAGGTTCCCAGCTGTATTGTGTGGCTATTTTATATTTTTGCATCACATTTTTGGTCCATTTTTCATAAAATTGTGTTTTTTTGGCAAATTAGTGGCAAATCATTAAAGACTGAAGTTAGAAAATAATAATGAAAGACATTTGAGTTTCAGATTTCGTACCTTTCAGAAAATTCATACTAATGCAAGACCTACTACTCTATTATCTTTCTAAGTTTATAAGAGCAATATTTAAAAATCGTCCTTATTTTTGGGCCTTTGTCCCACTTCTATGTATGGCTTTGTCCAGATTTCTTGCTCTGAGGTTGAGAGGTATGACAAATGTGTCAGGGCCATCGCAGTCAACCAGAGACATTTCAAATTGTGACAAACGTATTGCACCTCACTCCCTCATGTAGTGACTCTGGATGTGTCCAAGCAAGGCAAGGAGCAGTTATGCAGTGTAAATGTGCAGACTACCCCCCCCATCCAAGATGAGCACAAGTACTACAGTGGCTTTTCATCTGTCATTGATTTTGAGGAATGTTCTGGTTTCTGTCATATTTTTATACTGTTGATTTATGCTTATTATTATTCACAAAGTGTCTTTTGCTTTGTGTTTAAGTAGCAGTGCTTTAATGACCATCAGGTAAGCTTGTCTGATATTGTAAGATGCAAGTAAGTTTTAATAAGCAGTATTGCCAACATTGAAAGCCTTTCTGTTGTTGCCATGCAGAGAATACTTACATGACTAGATGACGTATAAGTCTTGGGTATTGAAATGCATATGACAGTATTTGTAATAAAGGACAGGGTTACATTATGTTAAGCTCATTACAGGCTTTACCTGCAAACTAAACAGAATGCCGATTTATCATGTGTGGTCCACATCCTGTGCAGTAATCCTTTAAGCAACATATGTTGAGCTTGTTTCTTGTTTGCTTTTCATTTTTTACTTTGATCATGTTTCCCCATGAAACAAGTAGATAGTTGTTGTCGGGCAGCAGGTCTTTTTTGGATAAGAAACATTTTTACAAGTGGGGGTATCAGAGATTGCTACTTTCAGCATGTTACTTGGTACTTTAATAAAGCTGAATATAAATTATAATTAGAACTGGAGTGCAAGGAGAAGTGATTTGAGTTAAGTGCTGCTTGTTTTTCTTATACTTGATTTTTGACTGGCATTCCAGTAATGTATTTAAAAAGTAATTTATTTTTTCATGCCTCACATCCTTTTTATTTCATTCTAGATATTAAGTAAGCTGTCATGCAGCCAATGGATTGAAATAGATTTTTTTTCTTCTGCACTTCATTTTGTCTTGATTGGACTCTCATAATGATGATTTGGCACCCAGGGCAGTGTATTTAAATAACGTTTTTGTAGTTTTGAGCATAGCTCCTCCCCTTTCTAGTTGGTCACACCCATTCCCATTGACCCCACCCATTCAGCTGTCTCCTGCAGCCCCCCTTTGATTTGAAGTCACCAGCCACCACTAAGTCTGGTGCACTGCTGTGGATTGCCTGTTGTCTAGTAAGGTGATTCATAGAGGTCACTTGCCATTCAGAGCAGTGCACGAAATGTTTTAAGTATACACAACAGTTCAGCTGTATAGAACTGTGCATGTTAATGGGTGTAATTCTTCACAGTATAAAACAGTACAGCTATATCCTGCACAGATTGCTGATTCAGGTTAGGATGGGAGTGAGTGTAAATTCTTCTGCGTGTGGGGAAAGTACAAGGATGGTGCGTAAGTTGACAATTTAAGTATGTGTGAATGAATGCTTATTGTGAGTCTGTAGTGGAAGACCCTGCCTGATGTGACGTGTATGGTACAGATGTGGAAAATGTGAATGCAGAATGTGCAAGTACTGAATGTGTTTGTATTGTGTGCATGTGTATGTGTGAGCATGCATATGTAAGGGTCTCAGTATGTCTGCAGGATATATGACTTTGTGTCTGTTTATGGTCAGTACTTTTGGACAGGGGAGGCTAAAGCACAGTGTATTTACAGCATCTGTAAAACTAACAGTTGGGTAAATGTGCAAAGGGTGTGGATTTGGGTGTATACTATGTGTATGTATGGGGGGGGGGGGGCAGGTCTGCAAGGTATCTATGCTGTCTAGTAGCACTGGTCGGTAAGGTGCCTAACTGAGCAGTTGTTCAGTCTGAGCAATTGAGTGCAGTGTAGTTATGTAAATTCACCTTGTAGATGCAGCATTACAGGTAATGTGCATGATTACATAGCCCTTAATAGAGAAGCAGTGCAAGTCCCCTTATCTGTACAAAGTTGTGGTACAGCATTATTAGCTATGAATCCCATCAAAAATGTGTTTAGACTAGCCACAGAGTGTTTTTGTAGTATTTATCTGATAGCACACTTTGTTTTCTTGTGTTTTAAAGGGCACTTGTTACATCTAGAATTCGCCTTGTGTTTCTTTACTTTTTTAAATTCAAGTGCCATTTTTTCTTTCTTGTATTGCCTTTTTTGTACTTAAAGTATTCATGGATTTTCATTTATAAATTGGTTCCTGTTAAGCATAATTAAATGTTTGAATGGTTGCAGGAAGCTGTGGTTACTCAGAAGACAAATGCTGACCTTGAGATGCATCGTTGAACTTTTGCATGCTTCTGTTTCTTCTTTTAGCAACTATACAAAAAAGTTTTGTGTGCAAAGGGTGTTTTCAGTTCTAGATGCATAATGTCATTTTGCAGACCATATGCTAAACACCATTTAGTCAAAAGTCATTTTGTATGAAAAAAAATTCAAAACTACTTAAATTTGTAAATCATTATTTTTATGTGGAAGTAACTCTGTGGTCACTACTACTTGAGGAAAGAGACTTTTTCACAGTAGTGATCTGCACTGACAAAAGAGCAGTTCAGCAGTATGTACATCATAGTACATGTTTACATTGCTAACCAGATACTGCTATTCCTGTCTTTGTAGCAGAGGAAGATGAACAATAACCATATAGATGTAACTTACTAATGCAACTATTGTAAAGCTGCTTTTGTTAGTTTTGCAGTACCTTATCTGTATTCCTGAGTTATTAATGCATTCTTTCCAGTCTTCAATTGGCCATATTGACTTTTCTTAATTTGTTTTTCTTATTCAAGTGTGTAACACAGAACCCAAAACTAGAACAGGATTGAGCATGTTTCATCCTTGGAAAGGGGACAAGGGTAGAAAAAGGGGTTTTGGAGAAGGGAATGTGGAGTTGCATTGCCAGGGTTTTAGCACAAATTCTTGTCCAGGGGAATTTGTTCGAGCTGCCCTCACCTTTTAGTGGAGAGGGGATTTTTGAAGAAGACTTTTGTGCTGCCTGAACCATTTATTTGGCCAATAGAAAGTGTGACCCTTACAAGGCAGTTTTGTTTGACGCATTTAGAACTGAAATCTGTTCAGATGAATTTTATAGCCTTGCCGACCTTTTGTACTTCAGTTTGGTACATAATTCCACAGGGATCACAACTGTTTTCTGCCTGAGAGGACCCAACTGTATTTTCTGTTTTCTGTCATCCACGTATTGGCCAGTTTCTGTATGGCATGCAAGAAGTAGTATTCCATCTTCAGAATAATCTTCTCTGGAAGACCAGTTAGTGCGTACTGTGCTATGGGACTTTGCCACCTCTAATTCTTTATATCTATTTTTCAAATCCACATGTCTTGGTGAGTGCTGAGGTTGCTAGAAATCTGAGCTGGGCAGATCAAACTTTACTGTCTCAAGAAGCAGTCTGTCGCTACTCGTGGAGAATGTCAAAGCATTCATAGGTGATCTGAAATATATACTCTCTCTAGTGAGTCCAGTATCTTTCCCCAGTTTCACTTCAAGTATTTTAGGGTGGCCTTCCATTTCACTGTTGCCGTAGTCTCCATCTAAGAGATCTCCTGCCAAAGATAGGCCAACATCCGGCCAGTATACCAAAGCCTTTAGTTCCTGTAGGCACCTGCATAAGACATAGGGCATAAATGTGATGTATGGATGAAAACACCCAGAAATTCTTTGCCACCAGTCCAAACACCATTGTCAAGTGTTAGTCTGAATGCCTTTCTGCTCTACTGCTGGTTACCAAACCATTTTCAGATAAGTGCCCTATCAAGGTTTCTTCTTTAATTTTTCTGTTTTTGTCTGGCATTGTGTTCAAGTATTCCAGAAAGGGAAAATATCGATCTCGTAGTTAGATTCCATATAAAGATCGTCCTGATCATTGTTTTGTGTTTGCTTGGGTGCTTCGCACACCAGATGTTTTTGCCCAAGACTCTCCTTATTCATCTCTCCACTTTTTCCTTGTATCCTGAGAACCAGTGACTTAAACTTTCAGCTCAGGGTGCTATGGTGGAATTCCCCCTGTCCTGAGGACCAGCAGTCAGTCAAGAAGCCCAAAAAGGTTAGGCCTGATCTGGTTGCTGTCCAGCCTCCCCAGGACATCTGTTTAGACGCTAGTGAAAACCCTGAAGACAGTCTGTTTCCGTCAGGCGTCTCTGCCATGACCCTGTCAGAGGCCAGCATAGAGACAAATTTCCACATGTTCTCTGAGGATTTTGCAACATCTGCACCTGACATTGAGGGGAAGCTCTGCTGACAGTATCTGAGAGACCAAGGGGGATTCCTCAGATTTTAGTAAGGGAGGAAGTACCTACCGATTGAGTCTCATCTCATGGGTCTGACTCACCAATGTTTTTTTGGGCTGTGGTGTCCTGCAGAAGAAGAAGCAGAAAACCAGGCATATCTTCCCTGTTAAAGATCCCCAGCATGAATGGTAGGATTTTACTCTGGGTTTGTTTAATGCTTTAATGGTCTTGAAGCCTCTTCAAGGGGTGTCTGTCACTGCTCCCTACAGTCTTCAGGTCCTGTTAAGAGGCCTGGAAATTAATTCCTTGGATGAGGATTGGATTCTGGAGAAGAATCCCTGCCTTACTCTTCCCAGATTCCTCACCATCTTGATTACAGATTGCAGGAAGAGGATTCTTTGAGTCTAGTCCCGCTCTTGGAAGAGCTGTCTTTTACGGATACTATTGCCTGCATGATGAGCTATTTTAAGTAGGACTGTTCCCAGGTTTCTGACATTCAGAAGAGGTACAGTGAGCTCATGCAAATGGAGTCTCTCAAAACATCAGCTGTCTCTCCTCTTCTGGCTGCCCTCTTGGACACTTTTTTTTCTGCAGCCTCCATGGCTCCTTACTCTCAGCCAAAGAAATTTGATAGGTTCTACAAGGTGCCTGAGAACTGTAAGTTTCTTTTTAAGTGCCCTTCTGCTGATCCTTCAATGGTATCTGTTTCTTCTGACAAACCCTCTAGTTGTTGCTATCTACTAATCTCCTTCCTTCTGATAAGGACAGTGGGCCATGGAAAAGTTGTGCAAGAAGGTTTGTACTGCTGACAACCATTTCTTTATAGCCATTAATTACCAGAATCATATGACCAGGTATGTTTGCCTTCCTTTCCCAGGTGTCTAAGGTGATGTCTGACCATTCCTGATTCTGCTGGTATGGCTTCTGCCCTTTCCCTGCTGGGGTCCACTTCTCAGGTTTCCCTTATGATTCAGTTAATGCCTCTTCCAAAGTTGCTGCTTTTGGTTCAGTGATGAGGCTCAATTCTTCCTATGTCTAAAGGCTTTACCTATTGATATTAAGGCCAAGTCTTTGGCTGCAGCTCTTGGATAACAAAAGCCTTTTTGAGACAGCTGCTGCTGCTGACAAGTTCCTTCAGAATAAGGGTAAGGCTTTGCAGGAGTTTTAAACATATTTTTGTCTCCCCTATTCCCAAATTTCAGAGGAATTATCCTTCTAAGTCTACTGTTGTTCATAGATAGGCTCACCCTCCCACCTAAAGGTAAGAAGGGTTTGAGACATATTTCTTCTGCCAAGTCAACTTGGAATCCCTGCCAGAAACCTTCTTTTCAGGGCAAGCCTGTTTCTGTTTGATATTTGGCCATCTCTTCCCCTCAGCCAGGTCCCCTTGTCTCTCTGCCTTTATTTTTCTTTTGAATTGGCATTGGATCACCTCAGATTCTTGGGTTATCTTGATAATCTGTCCGGTTATTTCATGGTTTGGAAATCGCTTCCTCCCTTTTTAGGCATTCGTCAACCTTCTTGAGAACAGCTTCCTCATTTTCCAGAGGTTCTGCAATCCCTTTTAGTTCAGGGCACTTTTCAGCTCGTTCCATCCACCAAGGTGGGCAAGAGGTTTAATCAAGAATGTTTTTGGTTCCTTGGAAGGAGGGTACATTGAAACCAATTCTAGATCTGTCTCTGCTCAATACCTTTGTCAAGATTCGTTCTTTTTGGATGTTGTCCCTTTCAGACCTTGTTTCCTCTTCTTCTGCAGGCCTTTATGGTTTCTTTGCTTCTCAAGGATACATATCCTCACATTCCCTTTCACCTTCAGTTCAGGAATTGTTTTCAGTTCTCTGTTTCTTCCTTGCATTTTTAGTTCCCTCCTTTGCCCTTTGACCTTTCTGCTGCCTCAAGGGTATTCACCAAATGCCTCACTCCTGTTATTGTGGTTTAGAGGCTTTGGGTTATACAGATTTTTCCCTACCTAGACAACCTACTTATTCAAACTTCTTCTCCCAGCAGTCTGTTGCAGGATCTCCAGTTTACCATTTATCTTTTGTGCAGTCTGGGGTTCACCAAACACATCCAGAAATCAGTTTTGTTACCTTTCCAAGATTGTGTGTTCCTCTCATGCAGGCTTCAGACCATTCCCATGCTGGGATCTCTCCCTGTTCCCAAAGTTCTGTCCCTGACTAATTTTCAACTCTCTTCTTACTCTGTCCTCTGTCACGGCCAGATATTTTCTCAGTGTTCTGAGATTTATGGCCTCCACCTTTCCAGTACTCCCCCTCACTAGGCTCCATATGAGGACATTTCAGTGGTACAGCAAATCTGTATGACTCCAACATTGCCACCCCCTGGAGTTCTCTGTTCCTTTTCTTCCTTGTCTACAGCTTGAGGTTCAGTGAATTCATCCATCTTTGTTAATCCAGGGCTTTCCTTTCAAGTGCCAGTTCCCCCTCAGGAGCTGTTCACGGATACCTCAGACATAGGGTGAGATGCTTGTTGTGGCTCCCTAAAAGTCCAGGGTCTCTGGCTTCCTCATCACAGGTTAGGACATATCATAAAAGAGATGAGGGCTATGCTTTTGGCCGTGCAAATTTTTCATTCCCTATTTCATCCCAGGCCTCTGAAAGTCTTAAGAAAAATACCATAGTGACGTGTTATGTCAACAAGCAGAGGGGCATGAGGTCCTACCTCCTTTGCAGACTAGCTCTTCAGCTTTGGGATCTAGATATCCATTCTTAAGTGACTCTTGAAGCGGTTTACATTGCTTTAGATCAGACTCTTGTGGCAGACTATTTTGAGGGGGTCAAGAACACAAGCTCATGAATGGATACTTCACAGGGATATATTCTTGGACATCATTGTGGTATGCCTCAAATAGATAATTGTTCCTCCCTTCTGAAAAGGCAAATGCCTCTATTCTTTTCCAGGAGAGTGCATGCCTTTGCCTTTCCTCATAATGGAATGTTTCTTTATGCTTTTCCCTCCTTCCCCTATTACCACGAGATGTCCTTCTATTCACATTTATTTATTTTATTTTATTTAACATTTGTTTACCGGGAAAGTACAAATGTCTTTGTAACATGGGAGAAAAGCGGAGCACCCTTAGAAAACCACCATGAATGCAGGGAGGACATGCAGACTCCACACATAAGGTACCTCCAGCTGAGAATCGAACTGGAGAGCCACTTGCTGTGAGGCTACAACGCTACTGCTGCACCGCTGCACTGTCCCACATGTGCATACATGTCCTACGACATGTTGCAGTATTGCTACTTGTGGGGTCCTCTGTCTCAGGCAGTCTGAATGTCCGGCTCCTATTGCCAAAGCTTAAGCCTCATTACTGTCAGATGCAGGGACATAAACCATGGGCTTTAAATGTGGTGTCCACACGCATAGAACTCAGAACGTCTCTGCCACAGTTGAACATCAGATTGCTTGTTCCACTCTGTGCTTCAGAAGATGATACAGTGTTAAGTACCCTGTTGGGGAATCTTCTTTATTTTACCTTAGGCTTGGGTTGCTGTTGCATGTGTATAGCCAGTGGCATCTAGAGAGGGGAAATGTAAGTGTGGTTGCAGATTCCGAACAAGGATTCCATGAGCTTTGTCTTATTGTCTAGGCCAATCCCACAACCATACCTCCTGCAGTATTTTTCAGTCGTTTGTCCCAAAAACCCTACGCAGCCGTCTAGCAGCCTTAAATTCTTTGTAGAAAATAAAACTCAAATGTTTGACCCTAGGTATGGAATCTGAACCGGCCTTTGCAGTGGAGCTGCCTAAAAAGAATGCAAAGTTTCAAGGCCTTGTACTGCTGTGCCTCTTACGTCGGACATTCCTCCAGCTACCGGTCTAGGGGCTGAGGGATGTCTGGAAGAACTGGTGACTTTGGCGGGTACCTTGTCAGAAGCCGCCCTAGAATCTCCAGTTGGCAGGTCCGTGGAGGTTATTGCAACATCGGCCTCTGATAATGTCGAGGTGGAACTGGGCTTGACCAGATGGTCGCCTACCAATTTCAGACCAGGCATATGCTTCTCACACCACGTCAAAGTCTACTCCTCTGAAAAGAAAACAGAAAACTAAACATCTGTTGTCTACCACCACAGATGACCAGCATGCCTGGCAAACCTTTTCCCAGTCCTTGGTTCAGGCCTTGCTGGCCCTTAGGCCTACTGTCTCTCATATCCCAGATCTGTCCCCTGTTAAAACCCTTCTTGCGGGTAACTTCCTTCTGGATGCTATCCCTTCAAGCCCTTCTTCCACTACTGACAACCCAGTGCTTTCATGGCCACATTGGACCTGAAGGAAGCATACCTCCACATCTCCATTCACCCAGACTACAGGAGATTCTTATGATGTTCATCATGCATACAGCTGCAGTCATTACAGATGGGTTATCCTGCCTTCAGGCGGGTCCTCGGTCGGCCGAATTCCAAAGTCTAGGTCCGGCGTCGGTTGTCGTCGCTTCTTCCCTGATGTCAGTGTGGCAGGGGTATAAAAGAGGCAGCCGACGCCATTTTCTTCAGTCTTTCTTGCCGCGCGGTGCCCGAAGCAGTTCGCAAGTGCCGGTCGGCCAGCTCCTGAGATTTACGAAAGTATTTCAGCCGAAGTCTTCTTGAAAGCTAAGTACCCCGCTGGGGAAACTTTTCTTGCCTCAGACCAATGTCAGACAAAGTTAATAATTGCATTTCATGTGGGAAGCAAATACCGCATAAGGATTTTCACTCTTTCTGTATACCTTGCTTAGGCCCAGACCACGACGTCTCGGCCTGCCGTTTTTGTGCTAGATTTAACAAGCGCACTATTAAGCGCCGGGCAGAGTTCGCCCTTCACTTTTTTGGCAAAAAATTTAATTATATTATGTCGTTGGATACTCAGACTCCAGTTTTGAGCAAAAAAACGCAAAGATAAGGACCGACATACGAAGTCCGCACCATCTACTGAAACCACGCTAAGGCCGACTACTGGTTCTCCGGTACTCAGCGAGGCACCTACGCAGCCCCTGAGTACCGATGACAATGCATTACCGGTGTCTTCAGTACCCGAGGTCGCAGGCTGCTCTGCCCCCATTCCTACTACAGATACCGACGCCACTTCTGGCGGGGAAACTCAGAATTTAGACAGGCCTGCCATTTCTCAAGGGGTCTTCAGGCCTTCCTCCTTCTCTATTAAAGCCTTCACTAAATCTAAAACAGCCATGAAAACCAAAAAACAGGTTCCTCAGACCCCCCTCTCAAGGCACCATGCCTAAAAAACAGATGCTTAAAATGGCTGAGGATTTGATTACTCTTATCAGGGGTTCTCAACCCCCCTCTGACAAAAGGCCCAGATTAGAGGAAGACTACCCTTCCTCAGATCAAGCTTCTTTTACCTCAGAACTATCTGAGGACCAGGATTATGCCTGTTCTCCATTCGAAGCCTCTGATGCAGAGGAGTGTATTCCCTTGGTCTCCCCCCCCCCCTCCCCGAGGACTTCTCTTTTGGGGAAACCCCGCATACATTGAGGGAACTCTTTCACTGGGAAGGCCAAGATTACTCAGATTCCAAGAAAAGGCTCAGGAAATTTCTTCTGCTCCCCCAGCATAGGCCTCTGACTATCCCTCCTGTTTTAGATATATTGGATGATGTGTACACAGAAGCCAGCCTTAATCTAGATTCTTTGCCTCCAGCTCCTGTTAAACCAGACAGGTATTACCGGGTTCCTGATTCTCACCAGTTCTTATATAAAAGCCATACTGCTGACCCAGAAACAATTTCACAGGGTCCCAAGGGAATTAAGGTCTCTACTGCTAAAAACCCATTACCTTCTGAGAGAGATTCCAGAGCTTTAGAAAGGTGGGGGAAAAAGGTGTACACCTCAGCCACTTTAACCATGAGGGCATTAAACTGTCAGTTCCATATGTTAAAGTATCAACAGTTTTTGATATCTCAACTGAAAAGCAAGATGACACAACCAGATTTTAAAGAGTTGCAGGATTTGTTGCATGGTGCAGAGCAAGTGGGTAAACATACCTTGCAGTGTGGGTTTGATGCTTTAGAGACCTCGTGTAGAGCTGCTGTTACGGGGTCTGTTATACGTAGGCATGCTTGGCTAAAAGAGCAAACCTTACCAGATCATGTCAAAGCTAAATTATTAGATGCAACTCTTCAAAAAGATGTATTGTTTGGTGTTAAAGCTGAGGAGGTGCTAAAGAAAATGGAGGAAAAAGTGAAATCAATGCAAACAGTGAAAGATTTCCTGCAGGTACAGCCTCCACGTTTCAGCAGAAACTGGCCTTCAAAAAATTGGTCCTTTCCAGCCACGGGCAGACCTCAAAGGGGCAGATACAGACGCCCAAGGGGTAGATGGCAACCTCAAGGATCTTTCAGAGCCAGACAGTGGCAAGCATCAACCCCAAGAGGTGGAGAAGATAGATCACAGTCTTTTAGAAAACAGACACAATGACTTCCCCCTACAACTGCCAAGCAAAGCTTTAATGGCAGCACCTTTGGGCAGAAAACTGACATTATTCTCAAAAATTGGCATATTGTTACAAAAGACAAATGGATTCTGGACATTATAGACAGAGGCTACAGGTTCCACTTTTGCACCCTTCCAAAAATGAGAGGCATGCCAAACCTGCCAAAAAATCAAAGGGCAGAGGCACAAAAACAAATTTCAGCTCTCATGAACATGAAAGCAATTCAAGAGGTACCTGCAAAAGAACAAGGTCAAGGATTTTATTCCAGACTATTCCTGGTACCAAGGAAAGACAAAGATTGGAGACCTATCTTAGACCTATCCATCCTAAACACATTTCTACAGGTGCCAAAATTCAAGATGCTCACATTATAGCAGCTTCTTCCCATGCTGGGCAAGGAGTCTTGGCTGGTAACATTGGACCTCAAGGAGGTATACCTGCATGTCCCTATCAGACAAGATTGCAGAAGATACCTCAGATTTCTTGCAGGTTCAACCCATTACCAATTCTCTGCATTGCCCAGAGTGTTTACGAAATGCCTGGCATCAGTAATCGCCTTCTGCAGACTACAAGGGATACAAATCTACCCATATCTGGACGACTGCCTGAGACTTGTGAGACTTGAACCCTGCACCTTGTGTTTGTAAGGCAAACACCTTAACCATTAGGCCACCCTCCCAACCAAATCACATCACATAATATATCCAGTCATTGTTAGATATTGCATAGCTCATTGAAATCCTGCCTTCTTTTAAACCTCATTTCTCCTCTGCATGTATTGATCCCATAATTCCCATTTTTTCCTATGTAATTTACTCCTATCCTTATCGAAAGATCCCAATACCAGTTGTTTTATCTCTCTTACTATCTTTGCTACTTCTAGTAAAATTGGTTTAGACTTTGATTTCCATTTTCTAATAACTGAATTTTTGGCAGCCGTCATAATTAGACTCAGTATGGCCTTATTTATGTATAGGCAGTTCAGATTCTGTATTATAGCTCAAAAAATAATTTTGTTAGTTAAACCAGTTTGCTTACCCACTATCACTGCAGGGAATCTTTTAAAGTCTGCCAGCTTATTATACTTTCAGGAAACATGTTTCCTGTTACGTCTTTTTTTCTTCCCCATCACACCTCCAACTTTTGATGTCTACCTGATGAAAAATTCTTTAGAGTTTTATTTGGGGTATAAAAATATCTATGTAAACACTTCCAGGCAAAGATCCCAAATCTTCTAGACTTAGTTGCTTATTTGGGAGATATACATATATCCCCATTGTTTTTTTGTGAGTTGTTTATCCAATCTCTCTTCCCAGTCTTTTCTAACCTCCTCTGTTTGATTTTAATAGTGATCATGCAATATTTCATATGCTCTACTGATTATTCCTTTCTTAATGGCAGCATCTGTTCTAGATTCTACTAAAAACTTTACTAGTGCTGGTCTTTCATATAACCCCCCCCCCCCCCATATTTCTTTCTCTTTGTCTGTACTCTGATATCAGTCCTTGATAGGGAAGGCAATCTCTAACCTGCAGTCTAAATAATTTCTTGGCATCTTCCCATTCTGTTAAGTTTCCCTGTCTAGTTATTTGCTGCCAGTACTGTGGTGGTTCCCTTGCCAGTTTTCTCCAATAAATTCCAGTCCCCTCTTTCCTATTGTCTGTATCCCTAATTGCAGTCATCCCTATTGGCAAAATCTCCTTTCTCCATTTCTGTGTTGGTTTATTTCTTAGAATACATTTTGCTACTTCATGAATATAATAGTCCGTATGATTATCATTATTCTCCTTTAAGGTCTACACCTCAAATCCCAGTCTCTCCTTGTTATGTGAGCTTCCCCCCATTTCATCATCATCATCTCTTTCCACTTTGAATTATACTTTTCTGCTTGTGCTATGTATAGGAGCCTTAACTGTGTTGCTCTGAATTATCCCTTCAGATTAGATAATGCCAAACTGCCCTGTTCTATTGGAAGAATACAATTCTCAAATGCTTAGCTCATTTCAACTGTTCGTAAATGTAGAAAAACCCAAACTTTTGGCTGGCCAAATGCTTTACTCCTTTACCATCCCAAAACTTTGGGACTCCCTCCCCCTAACACTTAGATCCCACCCACTCAGTAATCCTCTTCATGACATCTCTGAAACAACACCTCTCCTCATCTTGGCTGTGCACATGTGCTAACATCCATACCTCTCAAGCTGGAAACATCAAAAATCTGGATAAGGCCCATGAAAAAATAGGTACAAATCTGTATGCTGATTAACATAAAAATTGCATACATAATTAACTCCTCCCACTCCAAATGGAATTGTGGGACACCAACTTTCAAACGCAAACTGAAGAACAGACAACCAAAATATGGCACCAGAGTCCCCCTGCAGACATTCCAGTGCCCCATTACCTGGCTATTTTGCCCCATTTACCATAAACACTAATGTGTGCATACTGCTTTACTTCTACAGTGATTATTTTGATTTTATTTTTACATTTTATAACACAATGCACAAACACTAATAGATATCTGCGAAACAAAGCAACACTGTCTAACAATGAAAAATAGACTTGGCATTAAAACCTCTCTGCCCTTGAAACAACATTGAAACCCACACCACATCCAAAGAAAATGCATCTGGCCAGTGGTGGATAAAGATTACCTTTGGGCTGTTTTCAAATTGTAGGTCCCTGGCTTGTACACAAAACAAGAAACATACATGTGTTCTTTGATGCACCTTCCTGACTTTATTAAATTATCCCTTATATAATACAGCACACTTGTTAAACTTAAGTTAGAGCACATTTTAAAATGTATTGTTTGAACATTTGTCCAGTAGACAATGAAACAAAATGCATGAACCAATAATGACAAAACTGCCCAATTCAGAACATTTCCATCATAAAAGTCTACTTACACACACAGTATGTGTGTGTATATATATATATATATATATATATATATATATATCAGGTTTTTTTTGGAGGGGGGGGGGGCAAAAGGCCAAACAACAGGGACACATTTTAAACATTGCTTGTATAATTTTGTAAAGTTGCTGGAATGAAATGCGTTACCGCCATGCATTTCACTGCCAAATCTTGAACCCAGGACAGCCTCTGCATTACAGTCAGAGCAACATACCACTATGCCAAATCAGCAGTTTCTAGAAAGACAGGAGGACTGAAACTTAAATGGCCATCATTTAGTGAATTCAGTTCTCACTTCTCCCCATAGCTGTCAACACTTTAGCACAAAAAACCTAGGCAAAGCCATTGCCAGTAATGGGGGTATACAGCTCCAAAATATGGACAAATTTCAAATACTGATCTTATAAACTTAGAAATTTGCTAGAATAAAGGTTTTGTGTTAACATTTATTTTCTTAAGAATAGGAAGTCTGAAATTCCAAAGTCTGTCTTTATTTAGTGAATTCAATCCTTCAGTGATTTGCCATTGCCAGAAAAATCCTGAAAACTACAGATTTAATGAGGAATAGAACAAAAATATGAGGCACAAATTCACAAGTGGTGGCGGCTAGGGACTTTTAGGCTCTTTTTAACTGTACCCAAGGTACAGGGTTTGAGCCTGAGTACCTCTAGCCCCCAGGTGTATTGAGTTGGGGGCATTTACACAGGCACACACACACACACACACACACGCACACGCACACACACGCACACCGACACCTTCACTTTTAGAAAGAAAAATACCTGATCCATTGCAGAAGCTTCCTTCAGTAACTTTCAGATTCCCTGCTCTGCTCCAAAGCGGCAGTAAGCAAATTTTTAAAGCTGCTTCATTCCGTGCTGCATAGTCTGGCTCCAAAGATGAAAAAAAAAGCAAGTTTCGCCTCCATTCCTCGCATAGTGACAAAAGCAAAGCTTCATTCCGTGCTCGCATTGGCTCCAAAGATTAAAGTTTCATTCAAAAGCACTAAAGCAGATGTTTCTGCCCTCGATGGAGATGACATCATCTTGCACGTGATGACGTCAGTTACAAAGCGCTAAAAGAAAAAAAAATTAAAAATCGGGAATGAAGGGGTGCCACACAGGATTCATGGCACCCCATTATTTGGACTCCAAAACTTGGTAAAAACCAAGTAATTTGGTACATTTGTGAGGTATGCTAACACCACATCTCATATAACATAACTTCAACTATTCTTCCCCCCACTCTACTACTCTGGCAACCTCCTTTCACATCCACCTGTCTTTTTACTTTGCCTCTCCATCCTGTTCACTTTCCTCTTCTACTAACCCTCATTGCCCTACCATTGATCCCTCTTATCTATTGCCTTCTCTTCCTAACCCTTATAGACCTACCATTGAACCAGGCAAGAAATTCAGGTATTGTCGCATTCTGCCTTAATATCATACCACCACTTATATCTGCAGCAATATCCACCGACGTTGCCGATTCCTGCAACAGGACTCATATAGCCTATCACTCAGCTATTACAGCTCCTAAACGTGTGAAAAGTTTAAGTACCTAGTCCCTGATTAATTCTTATATCTGCTTTGCACCCACTGCATGAAGTGTCCGATTACAAATTTTGCTAGCCGAAAACTACTCCTATGGAATGTTCTCATGTATATAGTCTGTATTGCTTGTATAATATCTTTGATTTTAGAAGAATTACTTATGTACTGTTTTTTCACCAGTTGTATAAGCTGCCAATAATATGTACTAAATGTCTTAAAGTAAATTCTGGATTGTATGTGGAGCTTTTCTCCCCGGGACTCCACTGAAAATGGGCACATCTGAAGTAGTTACTTCATTTGATCTGCAACCTGTGGGTGTTTGATCCGACCTCGGATCCGATCCGGCAGCTTTCCAAGCTCCAAGATCTGAGCTCCTAGCTCCTCCTCCTACCCATAATCCCCTAGTACCAACCACATTACCTCAGATCGTTTTTTGCCGCGGCTGTAGAAGCTTCCTTGTGAAGAGCTCCTGGCTGGGTGAGATCATTGCTGGTTTTAAACCAACTTTTTCAATCAAAGTTGTTGTTGTGTGTGTTAGTTCCCTTTTCTGCTTCTTGTGCTAGTTTTTGGTCCCTTTTCTGTTAAATTATTTACTAACTTATCTTCACTCCCCTCCCCCTCATAGTGTTTGGGTGTGTGTGTGAATGATGTCTGAAGGGCCTAAGGCCATTTTTTCTAAATGTACTGAGTGTGGCCACAATCTTTCTCCAGCTGATGGCCACACTCAGTGTGGTTTCTGCCTGGGGGCTTCCCATTTGTCAGAGGCCTGCCAGATCTGCGCGGCCTTTAACCCCCGGGCACTTCGAGATAGGAAGAACAAGCTGATCCTGGCGGGAAAGCTCCCCCAGGAGTCAGCTTCTTCTTCCTCTCCCGTTCGGGCTCCAGCTGCTTTGGCAGCTTCGGCGCCGTCTATCCCCTTAGCTCTACCCGGGACTCAACCTCCCTCATCGGGTTTGAGCTCTGGGGAAACTAGTGCCTCTTCCCTTAAAGAGAAGAGGCACAAGGATAAGGAAGGACATAAGTCCCACAAAAGGCGGGCCGAATCTCATCCTTCGGCTCCGCCAGCGAAACTGCTTAAGTCTCCCTCGAGGGTCTCCGGATCCCCCTCCTCTCGGCGCCGTTCGCCCTGTTTTTGGCTGGAGCCGGAGGAGGAGGATAGGTCTCCCTCGAGATTTTCGAGGCGGCCCTCCCGGCCTGCCTCTACTACTTCATCTAGGTCGACCCGAAGCATCTCCGAAGCGGATATGGATCGGATGATGCGTCGGTTCTTACAGACCCAAATGCAGATGGGGATGCTCTTGCCTCCCCCCCCCCTCTGGGGGGTGCAGCCCCCATATTTGCCCCGATCACTCCTTCTCCGACTCGTTTTCGGGTCTCGGAGTCATCGGATCCAGGCCCTTTCGGACCCGGGGAATTGTCGGCGCCGATAGCGGTGGTCTCTTCGATGCCGACTATACCTTCGAGCTTGTCGGACCCGAGCTCTCGGGGCCGAGGGCTGAGCGTCGGATCCGAGGGAGTTGCTGTGTCTTCGGCGCTGTTGGCGTCGGAGCACACCTCTGCCTCGGCGCCGACTGCATCGGCTCCGACCCCGATCCCTTCCTCGGATCTGAGGAGATTGCTCTCAGAGGCTGGTGAGAGTGGCTCTCCTTCGGCTTTTGAGGTAGTGGAGAGGGTACTGTCGAGGTCCTCCAGATCCCCGACCCGGGCTTCGGATCCACCCGTACCCCCACTGTATGAGGGTCTGTCTTCCATCATCCATCCATCTGGACAGCCTGCCCAAGCCCTCCAGCTAGTTCCCGTGGAGGAACAACAACCCGTGGACGAGCCCTCTTCGGACAGTCCCACCGAGGAGGTCCCTCGGAAACATCGGTGCAAAAGGAGGCACCTGGACTCCCCCGAGTCCATTACCACAGACACAGACTTAGATGATACGGAGGGTTCCCCAAGGTCACCCCCTGAAGATGTCTCCTTTGGAGACATCATGGAAATGTTGCCTATCAGAGGGGGCTGGTCAGCCCAAAAGCCCTCCCTTGATGAGTCCGTGTTCCTGGAGGCCTTTGAGGCAGGCCCATCTACCTCCTGGGTGTCCCCTCCGGTCGACCCCCTGGTGGACTTAATTACCACCAGGCTTGGAAGGAGCCCGACACCATGGAGCCAATCCCTAGGCACCCCGATAAAGTCCTCAGCCCACCCACAGATAGACCGTCTTGGGCCAAAGGAACTCCCGTTGATGCTATGTTGGTGGCGGCGGCCACCAAGAAAGAACTTGCGCAGGAGAGTTCTTCGGTTCACCTGCCGGATAAGGAATCTCGAGCGCTTGACTGGATTGGGAAGCGGATGTTTGCTTCAGCGACCTTTTCCATAAGGGCGCTGAACTATATGGCACATACCATTAGGCTACAGCGAGACTTGATTAAAGAATACGCTGCAGCCCCCCCCGGAGTCCATGTCGGTCCCAGACAAAAAGGTTTTTGAGACTCGAATGGCCACTCTAAAATCCATCTCCAGTATGTCTATGCGGCTTCTCTCCCATGCAACAGAGGGAGCTGCTAGAGCTAGCGGAGCCGGGGTCGTCTTGCGACGTCTCTCCTGGCTCCGTCTGTGCGACGTCACGGACCCCTTCAAGGCGTCCTTCGCGAACGGCCCTTTTGACGGTTCTGCCTTGTTTGGCAAAACTGTTCGCGACACACTGGTCCAAAGCGAAAAGGACGGGAAGACGCTGCCTGCCGTCGGAGTCCACTTCTCTAATCCCCAAAGATCCTTCTCCAGGAATCAGAGGGGACAAAAGAAGCTGTGGTTCCGTAAGTCTCAGCAATCTCATCCTGCTGCGGACCACTCATCCTCTAGAGACAGAGGAGGACAAGGTGGACGCCGGCCCAGAGGCAGAGGGGGGCCGCGTAATTTCGGGTCTAAAGAACCTTTCTCGAACAGACCCGTGCAACAGCCCTGAGGGCTTGCCCGACTGTCCCTCTCTGGAGGCAGTCGGGGGGGCGATTGTCGGAGCACCTGTCAAACTGGGAGTCCCTTACAACAGATCGATGGGTGCTCTGGATCATATCCAGAGGTTACTCCATTCCATTCATAAACCTTCCCCCCAAACCCAGACGTCTTCCCGATGTCCCACCCGATCAGAGGGAGGCAGCGGCTTTGGAGATTTCAAAGCTGCTAAGAAAAAAAGCCATCCAGCCCGTCCCACCAGATCAATCCGGATTGGGTTATTACTCCAGATTCTTTTTGGTGCCAAAGAAAACGGGGGACCTCAGACCCATCTTAGACCTTTCCGCCCTGAACCTGTTCATACCCAAGGAAAAGTTCCGGATGGTCACTCTCCAATCAATTCTCCCCCTTCTGTGGGAGAATGACTGGATGTGCTCGTTAGACCTCAAGGATGCGTATTACCACATATTAATGGACAAACGATCCAGGAGGTTCCTCCGCTTCCAGCTCGGAGCCAGTCATTATCAATTCAGGGTTCTTCCATTCGGCCTCACCTCAGCCCCCAGAGTGTTCACTAAAGGTCATGGCAGTGGTTGCAGCCCACCTGAGACTCCAGGGCATTCAGGTCTTCCCTTACCTAGACGACTGGCTCCTCACCGCGACCAACAGACATCAGCTCTGTGTGGCGAGAGATTATGCTCTGTCTCTGGCCCACAACCTAGGCATCTCAGTGAACGAGCAGAAATCCTGCCTGTGCCCCACTCAAGCTCTAGAATTCATAGGGGCCAGGTTAGATACACGAATCTCCAGAGTTGTTCTAACGTCAGTCAGGCTGAACAGCTTGTCTTTTCAGGTGTTAGCCCTTCTTCAGAGCCCTGCTCCTCCAGCGGAGTTGGTCCTGAGGGCACTGGGGTCTATGTCAGCAGCGCTCGGTCTCTCTTCATGCCCATCTGCGAATGCGCATATTACAATGGACCCTTCAAGTCCAATGGTCCCTGTCGATCCACCCGTTATGCATGCCAGTACCCCTGAGCAGGGCGTGCAAGGACTCCCTTCTGTGGTGGTTACAGGCACAGGAACTCAGAGAAGGGAGGCCCTTTGTGATTCCCCCGGTCAAAGCCACGTTGACCACGGACGCTTCTTGCCTCGGGTGGGGGGGGCATTGTTCAGGCAGATCCGTTCAAGGCACGTGGACTTCCCTAGAGACAGCATTGCATATCAACGTCCTAGAGATGAGGGCGGAGCTTTTGGCGTTGCAAGCTCTCCACGACCTTCTTCCCCTAGGAACTATTGCAATCCAGACGGACAACATGTCAGTAGTCTGGTATATAAACAAACAAGGAGGGACCAGATCTTATCCCCTGTGTCAAGAAGACATGAGAGTGTGGGAATGGGCGATTTCCACCAACCGCTTTCAGATAGCAACGCACATTCCGGGACGGTCCAACATATTAGCGGACAAGCTAAGTCGAGTGTTCCTCACTCCATACGAGTGGTCTCTGAATCCGTCTGTTGCAAAGCAGATCTTCCACAAATGGGGTCAGCCTCGCTGCGACCTTTTCGCTTCTCCTTTAAACACAAAATGCAGAGAGTACTTCGCGATAGTTCCCCCCAGAGGGGAGACCCCCCAGAGACGCTCTAGTCCATGCTTGGCCTTTCGGACTCCTTTATGCTTATCCCCCCCTCCCACTAATGATGAAATTCATCCAGAAAGCCTGTCGGTTGGGGAGCAGAGTTATCCTCATAGCCCCATTCTGGCCTCGACAGATCTGGTTCCCCTTTCTGCGGTCTCACAGTGTGGCTCCCCCATGGATTCTGGATCCCAGTCCAGACCTAATCTCGCACCCAGCGAGATGCCATACCCCAAACCTGGTCAATCTCAAACTTGCTGCTTGGTTGATCCATTTCCATTAATGGCTAGGACTCCCGGTATCTCATCCCCCGTTAAGGCCATTCTGGTGGCGGCTCATAAACCATCTACCAGAAAAATTTACAACAGTAAATGGAAACGTTTTTTCATCTGGGCCAAAGATAAAGAATTGGACCCATTTACTGTCCCTATTCCGACTATTCTGGACTTCCTTTCCCTGCTCTTTAGACGGGGAGCAAGTGCCTCCACAGTCAAGGTGCAGTTGGCGGCCATCTCCCATTTTCACGTGGGGAACGGCATAGGATCCTTAGCATCTACAAAGTTGTGCAAAACCTTCTTAAGAGGTGTTTTTCTTTTGAAACCACCTGTCAAGACTGTGGTTCCCCCGTGGGATCTCACTCTGGTCTTACAAGCCTTAACAAGACCACCTTTCGAGCCTGCGGCCTCGGTTCTGTTGAAATTCTTATCTTGGAAAACGGCTTTCTTAGTGGCTATTACTTCAGCCAAGAGGGTTTCAGAATTACAAGCTCTGTGTATCAAACCTCCGTACCTTATCTTTCACAAAGATAGAGTGTCCCTCAGGACTAATCCGTCTTTCTTGCCTAAGGTGGCTACAGAATCAAACATTAATCAATCAATAAATCTTCCTGTGTTTTTCCCAAATTTTCACAACAAAGGCAAATACACGTTGCACAAATTGGATGTACACAGACAACTGCGTTTTTTACTTGCACAGGACTAGAGAGTTTCGCAAGTCGGACCAGTTGTTTGTTTCTTTTGCAAAGTCAGCCATGGGCAAGGCAATTGCTAAAGTGACTGTAGCAAATTGGATCTGTCAGTGCATTATCCTGGGATACACTTCATCTGGGAAGCCAGCTCCGGTTGGCGTCCGTGCTCATTCCACAAGATCTGTAGCTACCTCAACAGCCTTTTGGTCTAGGGTTCCAGTAGACGATATTTGTTCAGCAGCTACCTGGTCCTCATCTCATACGTTCATTTCTCATTATAAACTGTATATGATTTCCAGGAGTAGGGCTTCTTTTGGCTCCGTGGTGCTTCGGAATATCCTTCCGTAAGGACCACCCAGGTTCTTGTAGGTTAGCTGGGGACTCTGTCCCACAGGTTGCAGATCAAATGAAGTAACTACTTCAGATAAAGAAGTTATGTACTCACCATAACGTTCCATCTGATTAGATACTTCATTTGTCTGCAACTGACCCCCCCCCCCCGCTGCCATCCCCTGAACTTCGGAAAATTTTCTGATCATTCGGAGTTGGTTTCTGTCTCGAGTTGGTGAGGCAAAAAAAAACGATCTGAGGTGATGTGGTTGGTACTAGGGGATTATGGGTAGGGGAGGAGCTAGGAGCTCGGATCTTGGAGCTTGGAAAGCTGCCGGATCGGATCCGAGGTCGTATCCGACACCCACAGGTTGCAGACAAATGAAGTATCTACTCAGATGGAACGTTATCGTGAGTACATAACTTCTTTTTCTGGCCCAGCTTGGACCATCCTGGTAAACAAATGCAAATAAATAAATAACAATAAGCTTATCCCACTTGACTCTTGCCATCTTTCCCTCCCAGATGAAATCCTGTAGCTCCTTATTAATTGCTATCCACAACAACATCTCTGGCTGATAAAAATATGCCTGACTTGTGTATAAGACTAAAGGGACTAAAAACATTTTAACTGCTTGTGTCTTACTAATGATAGCCGTATAACAGAGCTTTCATTTTCTCAGTTTTTATATTATCTTTTGTTTAGTCTCTTTCCACATATCCTTGGATACTTCATTATATCATGTCCCCATAAATATGGATGATGCTGAGCCAATTCATGTGCGAGTACATAATTTACCACTATTGTTTTTGTTTTAGCTTCATTAATTTTGTATCCTGAAAAGATTTGAAACTGTCTCGGTGTGTTCCACAACACTGTAATATTTCTTTCTGGTTTTGTCAAGTAGAAAATATATGCAAAAAATATGCCATCTTTTCTTAACTACCATACCAGTTATGTTCTTGAATTTCTGAGTCCCTTATTTTCTTTGCCAATGGTTCTAAATATAATGCAAATAATAAAGTGGGGAGAGGACACCCCTGCCTGGTTCCTCTACTCAAGCAGAAATTATCAGAGAGGATCCCACCCACTTTAATTTTCACCTGTGATCCCTAATATATCCTCCTATTCGACTTTATAATTTTGTCAGGGAATGCAAATGCTTCCATTGCTCTGCTCATAAAGTCCCAGCTTACTCTGTCAAATGATTTCTCTGTATCAAAACTCACCTACAACAGTGGTATTTTCTTACATTCTGCTTCCATATGGATCATCAATGTTCTATTAATGTTGTCAAATGTTCCAAACCACATTGATCCATATCTACCAATTTTGCATCAATTTTGCCATTGTTGTATCCATTATAGACTTAAACACTTTATAATCATGGTTTAGTATTGAAATGAGCCTGTATGAAGCTGGAGCTAATGGGTCTTTATCCTTTTTAGGTACTACAGCAACCACCACTTTATTCCAAATGTTGGTACTTCTCTTAAGATACTGTTAAAACTTTCTAGATCTTTATATTCTTTCCCTCCTAGCAACCAAACTTCCACAAGAATACCATCTGTTCTTGGATGCTTTCCTGTAGATTGGTTGTACATCACTCTTATCTCCTCTCCTCCTATCTTTACTGTTAGTAATTGAGCCTTCTCTGTCTAACATTGGCATATTGAATTATTCCATAAATGCCAATCAAGCATTTGTACCCTTTCTTGATTTTCATATTTCTCTGCTTTGTACAGCCTTTCATAGAATTTGTGAAATATTTCTATTACTTCTTCAGGATCCCTTATATATTTCTTGTTATAGGCTCCCTAAGCTTTGTGACAACCCTTTCTACTTTCTATTGTCTGTTCCACTGTGCTAAAAGTTTTTTTTGCTCTAGTTATCAAAAAAAAAAAAAAAAAAAAAAAAAATTGCTTAACAGCAATCTTTCTAGACTCCAAGGCAAGGGATCTCTTGTCCATCCTCACCTGTCCACTCTTCAAATCACACTGTGGGTTGGTGATAAAATTTTGATCCCTTTCAGGCAACTCTTTTTCTGAGGCTATACTCTGCGTTCTGCAGCACGCCAGAAAAATCAGTATGTCTGAATGGAAAGGATTTTGTCAGGTGATTCTGATAGCGAGAGAGGCGCCAATCTGTGGAGTTTCCTATGGTTCTCTTGTTAGTGTGATCTGCTCCATTGCTTGATTGGCATATTATTCTATTAAGGTTCACCTGTCAGCAATTTCTGCGTTTCTGCCCATGAATCTTCCTCTAACCTTTAGATGTGGGGCCAAGCAATTTCTTAAAGGCATGCTTCATATCAGGCCTCATAGGAAGCCTGTTCCACTTTCTTGGTAGCTCAGTTTTGTACTTAAAAAAATTGATCCAGGCTCCTTTCGAGCCTTCTTCTTCTTCCTTACAACATTGTACTTGGAAGAGTGTTATTTTGGCTCTTAGTTATGCCAAGAGAGTGTCTGAACTTGAGGCTATCATGGTTATTCCTCTTTTTTAGTTTTTCATAGTGACAGTGTGTCTTTGTACTAATCTTCTTTTTTATGCCCAAGGTGGTCAGTGAGTTGCCCCTTAAACTCATGTCCTGTTCTATCCTCCCTCATATCCCCCTACTCCCCATGTCGAACCCTACGTAGCTCTAACCAGCAACTTTTAGATCTTTACCATCCAAAAAGAAATGTGTGAAAATTCTTTATAAATGCTGTGTTGCCCAATCCTGGAACAAACTCCTTATACACATTTGCTCCATTACTCACCCACAGCACTTTAAAAAAATAACTTAAACTACATCTTCTCAACACAGACTTGCCCTTGCCATGATCCATCCTAAACTCCACTTCTCTATTGTTTCATTTCCCACCACTAGAAATACATACAATACTCCCTCCCTATTTTTTATAATTATGTCTACTATGTGGTTACCTGTTTAACCCCATCCTCTCCATAGTGAACACTTGAATACTGTGTTGAATATATTTGTTCATCTCTTTGGACAAATTCTAGATTGTTTATGCAGATTGCATTTGTTGTTAACTTTCTCGCTTTCTATGTTCATTTTTTGGACTCTAACGTTGTACTATCCTGAAGTGTTAAACTATCATATGTATTGTAATGTTTTTGAGTGTGAATTTTAATTTTATTATGAAATTCTTTGAAATCGGAGGTTTTCTCCTCGGGTTTCCACAGAAAATGGACTACTGGCCCAGTTGGACCAACCCGGTTAACAAATGTCAGTAAATAAAATATAGTCTGTTCATCTTCCTTCCTTTTTCCCTTCTCTGCAGTCTGCCAGTGAGAAGGTTCTTCACACCTTAGATTTACATAGACTGCTCAGATGATATTTGGATAAAACTAATGTCTTTCACAAATCTGAGATGCTTTTTGTTTCTTCATACCAGGACTGTGGGTTTGGCAGTTTATAAGGAAACTATCTCCTGGATTTCAAAGGCTATTTCCTTCTGGTATTCTTGTAATTGCATATAGGTTCATAGGTAGGTACTAGGCTATCTGCCCGAGGGCATTTATAAGCCTAGCCAGAGTGTCCGTTTTCGCCGCCCCATTGATTAATTAACTGAGCCTCTCTCAAGAAGAGCCAATGAAGTGATCCCAGGGGTGTATATAGGTTCATAGGTAGGTACTAGGTTATCTGCCTGAGGGCATTTATAAGCCTAGCCAGTGTGTGTCGGCTAAAGACAGATCTTGAAGACCCTGATTTTTTTTTTGTAAGGATCCTTTGCAGACTATCCAGTTGCTGCAGGTATTTGGAAAGGAATATACCAAAGGAAGTGTTGTACTTTGTTATTGGCCTGATGAGGGAAGAGTACAGTGTAAAGTTTGCATAACCTGCCTGGATTAGAGCCCCGGACCATCTGCACTGTAGTCTAACACCCCACACATGTCGCCACAAGTTGTATGTCTTTCCTTGTCTATAAAGGCAGATTCTACTATGGCTGTTGCCTCCTCTGCTGCCTTTTTCAACGGTTTGGATACCAATTTCATCCTTGAGGTTACTATTTGGTCCTCTGTTCATACCTTCACTAAAGATTACAGATAGGGTGCTATTTCCAGGATCAGGGCAGGTTTTGCCAAGGCTAACCTGCATGGGTTTTTAGAGTGTTCTTCTGTGCTTTCCTTTTCAGCTGTTGCTCTTTCCCTGAGGTAAGGAATACTACAAGTGATATGGAAGGACACAGTACAGTTATCTAAAATTTTACCATAACAGTAAATGTCCTTCTCTTCACTATTGCAGTATTCTGTCCCTCCCTACTTTCCCTTCTTTCCTATTTCTTGACCTGTATTTCTGTTGCCTTCCTGGCTGAGGGGTCCTTCCATTTTCCTTCTGGATGCACATGCTCTCCTTTGTCCCTGAGGGTATTCTGTTCCTCCTGTGGCTTTTTCTGAGTGTTTGCATCCATATATCACCTTTATGCCTGTGCTTTGCACAGAGGGACATATGTGTGACGTATGGCGCCTATAAGAACTCAAGCCTTTGGTATACTTTCCAGACATTGGGCTATCCTTGGCTGGAGATCCTTTAGATGAAGAATACTTCAGCAGTGATAAGAAGGACATCTACTGTTATGGTAAGATTTTAAGCAAGACATTAGTATTGTTTCAGTCTTTGGTAGCCAACAGTACTCTTCTCAGCACCTGTAGTGTGTCAGTAGTTTGTTCTTGTAATTCACACTAGTTTACATGTAATTGTGACAATTCTTTTTAGACCCATTTCTCATACTACTACTATTGGAACTGTCTGGCTGGCTGTCTTTCACCCTGCTCTTGTTTCTGTTTGCAAAGCTTTGTATTTTATAACTTTGTCTGTCTGTGCATAGGGTGCTGTAATCACTGGGTATAGACATCTCTGAGACATTTCAGTTATTAATGCTACTTTTGTCCTTTTTTTCATGGACTACTGTATCTGGCTTTCTCTCATCTATTTATTTGAACTATTGGTAATGGGTGAATATCCCATGTGATATGCACCTCATCATTCTTTATAATGCTATCTGCTTCATGTTTTCAGTGCTTTTCCACTACTTCTATATTTTGGTGTTTGCCATTCCCCATTGCGACAGGTTTGCCACATTATTGTGCCTTTCAGTGTATAGGCCTGGGAGTTTCGCACCCAGCAGCAAGATATGCTTTTGCCCGTTTCTCCCACCTTTTCAGTATATTGTAAGCCAACATGTACGTAGTCCACTATGCTAGGTTGCATAGCTCTCGACCTCTTAGCACAAGAAATCTGGATAAAACCTAAAATAATTGGGAGGACAAAGGCCCAAATAAGTAAAAATGTTAAATACTGATTTTATAAAAGAAAGTTTCTAGAGTAACAGATTTCATGTTCATCTGAAACTCTCAAATGTATCCCACTGTATAGTGACTTGAATTCTTACTGGTTTGCCAGAAATCCTCACTGGTTTGCCAGAAAATCACACATTTTTGGAGGAACATACCAAAAATATTAGGCAAAAATATGGACATTCTGTGAAAATCTGGACATTTAAGAGGTACGCTCGTCCGTCATGATTAGCCTTTCATCTTTTGGTTTCAATTCACCTCTCATTAACCATTATTTGTGTACTCTGTATTTTGTACTGACTACCATTATTATAATAATACTGCGGTGGTGGTGCTGCAGTCGCATTGTCGCCTCACAGTAAGACGCTGTCCGGTTCGATTCTCAGCTAGAGCGTTTTCTACGTGGAGACATGCGTGAATGAGTGTGCCTTCGTTGAAGGTTGTGTGTCAGGGCTGGTAACTCGGCACGTAAAAATCAACTACCAATCATTAGCGGACCGGAGTTCCGCTGTTGCGACCCCTAACCGGGAAAAGCCGAAAGACACAACAACAACTGTTATTCTTATAATAATTATTATTGTAAGCTTTGTTACTGCATGTAGAACTTTTCTCCCTGGGCCTCTGCTGAAAATGGGCTTCTGGCCCAGTCAGACACTACCCGGTTAACAAATTTAATAAATAAATAAATAAATAAAATCTTGGTTAATAAAAGGATGTTCCAGGAAATCTACTTGCCAGTATATTTATAGTTTCCACTTTTCTTTACTTCTCATCTAATCCTTCTCCTTAGATTCTTTATTTTGTTTTGTAGCACATTCAGTTGCTTTCTGATGTGTCTCCTTCTAGTTTGATTTCTCTTCCTGCTTTACACCAAAATGCTTCTGTTAAACTAAGCAAAAATGTCATGTTAAACTTCTCGTGCTAAAAGTGTCACTATGTTTGGATCAGATGATGCAGTGTCATGATTGCAAATATGTTTATGTACTCTATTTCAAGGAAGCCCATATGGCCTCTAGAGATTAATGTATAATCTTCGTATACACAGATTTTTATACATTTGATGAGCATAAATCATTTTTCAGTACTTGCGTATTATCGCAACCACATTTCGAAGTCGCCCTAACTGGTGAGACTAGTTTATGATACAGTGAAATGGGGTGTGTAAACTCCAAATAACTTTTTTATCACATTGCTTCTGAAACAGGACCAGGAATAACGGAGAAATTCCTCATCCTGGGTAGCGTCCTTTAGCACTGTGTGTGAATGGAAAAGTTTAAGGCATACAATAGCAGGTTGTCAGTAACAGCAGCTATTCAAGCTTCTGATTAATGTGCTTCTTCACACATGCATTTCTAACCATATCCTTTTGTTCTGACTTCATGGAGGGCTGAAGTAAGGTGTGCAATCGGTTATTTTTTTTGATGGGCACTCATGTGTTCTTTTTACATTGTGTTTTGTTATTTATAGCCCTGTGAGCCTCTGTAACATGCATCGCCTCAACACAGACTACAATGCACATGTTGTTTGTATGTCTTTGAATGGTGTTTATTTTGCTGTAATCTGCTTGCTTAAATGACTTTTCAGTAACAGTAAATACAATAATTACATTGCACTGTGGCAGAATCTGTGCTTGTTGACGTAGTAAGAGCTGCATTATTTATTCTTCCCTGTTCATTTTATTTTGCATGAAATTACAGTGGTAAAGAACGCTACCATGGAAGAGGAATTTGGCCATTACTCCAGTTCCTCTTTAAGAACCAAGGTGATACAAAACTAATTTGGACTTCACACACTCATTTTTAGTTTACTCTAACGTCGGTTCACGATAGCATCAGGAAGTACACAGGGTTAGAAATCTGGTTGCGATAATACGCAAGTACCCATTGTTCTTATTTTCATGTCCAGTTGATCCAGTACTTTCCAGAGCCAGTTGATCACCCCAAAAATGTAAGTTAGAATAGGAACAGCAAATTGATTTATAGCTTGGACTTTATTTCTAGATGTCAAGTCAGTTTTTAGTATCAGTTTGTGTTCTGAAGTATTTCCTTTCTCAGTTTTATTCGCATTTGTTCATGTTTTATTGTTGATTCTTTATCTCTTCCTAAATATTTATACACTCCCTCTTGCTCATGTTCCTTTATATCACATTGCTGTCCCAGGTTATTTCTTTGGTGTAGCAGGTTTCCTGTTTTAAATGCTGCTTTTGCACATTTATCAAGACCAAATGTCATTTTATATCATCTGAGAAAGTTTATCATTAGTATTTGTGCTCTCACCTAATGAGCTATAGAGTTTTAAATGTTTCACAAAAAGATGGAAAATCTTCTCTCACGTTAACTTCTCCAAGTCTTTTGACATTTCTAATACCGTGACATAAAGTTATGAAATTAGTATTGTTTAATTCTTTGATGTTAGTGAAAAGTGCTCATCACAGCACCTGACATGTGCCCAGAATTGACTCCTCCTGTAGTTCATATGGAGTTACATGTATCGGTAGAATATCTAGATATGACTGTAAATTTTTTTTTATGGGACCTGTTGCTCCTACTACTAATAGAACTGTCTAGGTATCCTCCTTCTAGATTGCTTTCATTTCTGTTTGCAAATACTAGTATTTTACAGCTTTGTGTGTCTGTCTTTTTCTCTCTCTCTCTCTCTCTATGTAAAACACTGTAAACATTGAAAACACTGAGTGTAACAATTTCAATGATCAATGCTACTTTTCTTTTTTTTTATCCTGGACTATTGTAACTGGTTTTCTTGCATGTGTTTTTTGAACTGTTGGTATTGGGTTATCCCATGTAATTTAAGCTTTCTTCATTTTCTTCAATGCTTTGTGGCTCATGTTTCTGATGCTTTTTGACTACTTCAGTATCATAATCTTTACACAATACTCAATGCAACAGTCTTGCTCTGCGGTGAGTGTATCCCACCCAGCAACAAAAAGTGTGACTGTATCCACTTTTTTTTTTTTTTTTCCGAACCTGTATTTGTCTGTTTCTGTCCTGTGTTCAATGAACTTAGTAAACCAATGTGTACATAGGTCCTTATCCTGGGCCACCATTGTTAACTTTTCATGTTTTGGTTTCAATTCACCTCTCCTTAACTATTCCTGCATCAAATCCTGATCAGCATGAAGTTGTTCACTGAGATTTACATTCTTACCGCAATAATTGTGCCTTTCTACATTTGTTTCCTTCTCATGTGATCCTTCTTATATTTTGTCCTTTTTGGTACATTAGTTGCTGCCAGATTTCTGTCTGTTTCTTGTTTAATTTCCATTCCTGCTTGACAGAAATGAGCTTCTGGTAAACTAAGCAGGGATGTTCTCTTAAGACAACTTCTCATATTTTAAGACTTCCATTATGTTTGGATATAGTGAAGTCAGCAGATATGTATGCAGTCCCCACAACTGCAGATCTACATGTGTAGTCATTTCCAAGAAGGTTCATACCTCCTTCAGAACGACAAATAATTTTGATATACACAAATTATTTATCATTTGATAAGCATGATGCTTTTTTCTTGTTTTCCTGTCCAATTTATCCAGTACCTTCTAGGGCCAGTCATACACTCCAAAACTGTAAGTTAGAACAAGAAGAGCAAACTGGTTTGTAGTTAGGGCTTTATTCCTAAATGCCAGTGCAGTTTTCTGTATTAGTTTTAGTCTTCTAAAATATTCCTTACTGAGTTTTATGAGCATTCATTCATGTTTTACTGCCAGCCCTTCGTTAATTCCCACATAATTGTACACTCCTTCCTGCTCAAGTTCTTTTTCACATTCCTGTCCCAGACTGATATTTTCGTGATGTTTTCCAGCTTTTAAAGTTTCTTTTTCACATTTATCAAGGCCAAATGACATTCTTAAATTTGTGAAAGTTTTAATCATTTGCAGTTATGGTGTCCACTCTTCATCTGATGAACTGTGGAGTTTTAAATTATCCACAAAAAGCAGACGAGAAGTCTTTAGCTCAAGCTGAACTAACTAAAAGATAAGTTTTGGTGCAAAATCTTTCAGAGCTTTACTGCCACTGAAGAGTACAATCCTCTGAGGCTTTTGAGGATTGATGGTTGTCTTGTGCTTTTCTTAGCTGAGCAGATAAATTCCGTTTGGAGGAAAAAAAACTTCCATTTTCTTACTGTTACTGACGTTTTATTACTTTCCTGTTCAGGAAAGTTATTTTAAAACTAGAAAGTGTTATGTTTTAGTAGATCATCTCGGGACTGTAACATAATTTTAAACAGTGCACTTGTTGTTTCTGTCGGTTTAAAAGTAGTGTTGTCTAACTGGTAAACTATTTCCTGTAGAGAAAATGTGTTTATTTTAAGGTTGGTTATAGGGCTGCCATAGCATTTTTACTGGTGTTTTTTTCCCTGTGTGTGTGTTTAAAAAAATACATAAATAACTTTTGTGTGCTGGTAGTTTTACTGGCATTGTGGCTTACTGTGCAGCATGTTGTTACTCCCAAGGTCAGTCATTATTCCACATACAAAAATAAAAAGTTAAGCCAATGGTCTTTGCCACCACAGCAGGCTAACAATTTGCCTTAGCCACAGGTGGGTGACTGCTGTGGCCATTTGTTATATGTCATACCACTCATATTTTACCCCAAATCCCTGTGGTGTAGCACCTACAGCCTCTGTGAACCAGGGGTAAATCACATATTCTACATCTTTATGAGTCCCCTCAGTGGGCAAGGGGGAGCCACTCTTGTTGGTCCTGGGAGAGAAAAAGAGGAAGTTTCCCTCTTTCAGAATGATGTGTCCATCCCAACACTGTTGGCCCAATTTTTCCTACCAAAAGGAAAGACAAAACTAAGCATGTATCTATTCCACCTCAAATTTCTTTGGATAAGCGTAGATTACTGAGTCTGGGTCAGAGTTTGATTCAGGCAGTTGATCCTTCTTGTAGAGAAAAAGGGATGCCTCCTTTCCTGAAGAGATTCAAAATTCTGAATCTGAACAAGAAGATGCAGTGATGGATTCAGGGTTTTGTCCTCCGATTTCTTATTCAGACTATGAGAGAACTCTTTCTGCTTATCACTGTGGGGGGTTTCTCTTGAGATATTTGCTAGAATGTCCTAGTATTTTCAGTGGGAGAACACTAAGGTTTCTCAGTCTGACGAAAAATGCTGTGAGTTGTTGCAGAAAGATTTTCCAGAACCGCCACCCATTCCTCCTGTCCTGTCTGCTTAAGAGTATGTGTCTTACTGCATGTAATTTTCCTGATAGTCAGCCATTTGTCCATACAAAGGCAAATATGATGTATAAAGTTGAGCAGTCTTTTACATTTTTATACACTATTCCCAAACACGACCCTGCAGCTATAGCCATAGTTGACTCCATAGTTGCCAAGCACTTAGTTAATTCCAGTCCTACACTTTCTAATAAGGATGGGAAAATTGTTTGGTATGGGTAAAAGTGTATATTTCTGCAATTTTAAGTATCAGAATTTTAAGTTGCCAGGCTCATATATTAAAGTTTATTCTGACATACTGTGAAAGTGTAGAATGTTTTATCTATGCTTTCTTCTTGTGAAGAAAATCTACTTTAAATTGCATAGGTTCTTCTGTTGCACAGGTCAGTACTGTTGATACTTTTTCCAGGACCATAGCCACTGGTACAGTTTTAAGGAGGGTTGCTTGGCTGCATTCTCAGAACCTTCCAGATGATTATTAAAATTAAATTTTAAGTTCTCCCTTGGATAAAGATTTAGTGTTTGGCCCCTCTGCTGCAGGGGTGATTTAAGAATGCGAAGAAAGGGGCAAGGTGATCCAGAGTCTCTAAGATTTTACAGCCCTCCTTTTCCAAATTAGCCATGGAATTTTCTTTTTCCTCTTCCAATTTCAGCAAAAAACAGAATAAATAGTCTCAGCAAAAGTCAGGTAAACAGAGTTTTTTTAAGAATTTTCAAGGAGATTCTAAAAAGAAGTCTCAGACCTCCCAAAACCAAGGACCCACCAGCAAGTCTGAATGACTATTCAAGAGACCTTGTGACCCCCTCCCACTCTGGCCCGCTTTCTCTTCCAGAAAATCTGAATTTCCATTTTATTCTTTGAAACGGATTATTTCAGACAAATGGGTTCTGAAAATCTTTCATAATCTGTTGTGTCTTTTTCCTCTCTCATGTTTCCTGGAAACACAAAACTTAAAAGATGGTTACCATGTTCCTATTTATCCAGACTTCAGGTGTTTATTAAGGTTTTGCGAGTCTAGGTCACATTATCAGTTCTCTACCTTACCATTTGAACTTTTCACTGTACCAACAGTGTTCACAAAGGGTCTAGCTCCAGTTATAGCTCATTGCATGGTATCCACATTTTTCTGTATTTAGATGACTTATCTTTGCAGAGTGGTTTGTCAAAATGTCAGGAAACTATCTCTTGGGTGAGAGATCTCTTGCACAAGCTGGTTCCAAGAGAACATTCAAAAGTCTTTCTTGGCTCTCTCTCACATGATTGTGTTCCTGGGATGTCAACTAGACATTGCAGTTTAAAGAGCTTTTCTTCAACCGGAAAAAATAGATCTTCATTTAGATCAGATTCTAAATTTTTACAGTCAGACTTCCGTTGTTGCGAGGCAATACCGTCAGAGCTTGGGGTCTCAGAGCGTCTGTGATTCTCATGATACCCCTGGTAAGACTCCACATGAGAAAGATACAGTGGTATCTGAACTCTCTTTGGTCCCAGAAATAACACCCTTTACCTTTTCAGATCCCAGTACTGGGGTTTGTAAGAAGAGAAATCACTAGGTGGAGACGATAGATATCCTTAAATCAGTCTCCCCTTCTCCATCCCTGCTGCAAAGCAGTCAGTCACCACAGATGCTTCAGACTTAGCTTGGGGAGCAGTTTCAGGAAAGAGAAAAGTGCAGGGGGTGTGGGACACCAAGGACAGAAGCAAGCACATAACTATAAAGAAGATGCTTGTCCTGATCAAGACACTCAATTCTCTGAATGATCTTTGGTCCCTGGGACCACTTCAAGTAGTTACGAGTCAAGACCACAGTGATGTGCTACATCAACAAGCAAGGGAGGAACCAGGTCGTACCCCCTTTGCAGAGTAGCTGTGTTAACTTGGCATGTAGCTTCACAGCACAGCCTCACTCTACAGGGATCTTACATTCCATCAGAGCAAAATTGTGTGGCAGACTGAGCAGGACCAGCACAGACCCTCAAGAATGGAAACTAGATCTGTGAGCCTTCCAAGATATTTGATCCATCAGTGGGGAGTTCCTCAAGTAGACCCCTCTACCTCCTCTCTGAACAATCAACTGGCAGAATTCTGTTCCAGGACTACATGCAAGAAGGTCGGAAAGAAAGATGCCTTTCCACCCTTTCCTCCAATATGCAGGGTACTTATGAAAATTCAGCAGGAGTCCCCAAAGATCATTGTGGTGACTCCATTTTGGCCCAGGCGACTGTAGTTCTCCCTTCTTTTGGAAATGGCCAGGGGAAATTACCACAGGCTTCCTCACAGAATTTATCTTCTCATACAAGAACAGGTGACTGACTGGATGATGTCTTCATTCCTTTTAGGCACCTATTTTTTGAGGACATGCAGCAGATACTAATGAAGGTAAGAAAGACTGCTACTAGAAAATCATATATTCTTCTTCTTTTGGCTTTTCCCGGTTAGGGGTCGCCACAGCGGAACTCCGGTCCACTAATGATTGGCAGTAGATTTTTACAGTGCCAAGGTGCCAGCTCGATGCCCAACCTTCAACGAAGGAACACCCTATGCATGTCTTTCGAACGCCACTCTACCGCGGGGAGGACATGCAGACTCCACATAGAAGGTGCTCCACCCGAGAATCTAACGGGAGAACCTCTTGCTGTGAGGCGACAACGCTACCACTGCACCACCGCAGCTTAGTCACTAGAAAATCATATATTAACATATGGAAAAGGTTTTCTAGTCGGTGCCAACAACATAACCAGCACCCATTCAGGGCTAGTTGGTCTCTGGTTTTACAGTATTTTTTGTGAGTTGCTATCCTATGGCCTTTCTGTTTTCACTGTCAAGGTTCATTTATTGGCCATTTCAGCATGTTTGCCCTTGGCTCTTTCTCTTTTAAGGCAATTGCATGAGAAATTGTTGAAAGAGATTTTGCATGAGGGGCCACCAGTAAACTGGTAGCACTTCCTTGGGATCTTAATTTTGTGTTAGAGAAATTTAACACTTGCCTGTTTAAACCAGCTAATCTGCTGACGTAAGGTTCTTAACATGGAAACCAGTTTTATTTATTGATTGATCTGACCGCTGCAAGAATGAGTTGCAAGCTCTTATAGTGAGTCAACCTTACCTCTTATTCCAGAAGGACAATGCTTCTTGTATCCTCCTTTTATGCCTAAAGTGATATCCGCGTTTACTTTGTCAAACTATCTGTCTCCCTGTTTTCTTTCCTGAACCTAAAAATGAGGGGGAAAGGATACTTCATATCCTGGATGTCCACAGACAACTCTGGTAGTATCTTGGCATAACTAAATCTTTCAGATCTTCGGATTAATTTATTTCTTGTGAAGGTAAGAAGGGACAGCCATTGTCAAAACAGACCATTTCCAAATGGTTGTTTTAAGTCTGTTCTACTTACCAGGACAAATGTATTCCAGGGAAGGTAATGGCCCACTCTACAAGGACCTTGGCTTCCTTTATGCCTTTTTGGAAAGGGTTGGATTGTAGAAGTATTCTAGAAGCTGCTACTTGCTCTTCTGTGCATACCTTTACAAAGCACTGTAAGCTAGATTCCTTCTCTAGGTCTAGGTCATGCGTTATTGTAACTTCTCCAGGGGCTTCTGGACCCTTCTCTCCTCCTCCCAAATATGGTTAGCTATAGTAGTCTACCCATATAACTGAGGCTACTGCAGCAGAAAGGTGAACTTATAATAGTAGATGTCCGAATGATCACTGCGGCAGTAGACCGTCCTCTCTCATTTTTTTTTTTGTGTGTGTGTGTGTGTTTTGTACACCAGGGTGTGGACATTTTTTTTTTTTTATTCCTAGCCTTGTCCTTTCAGGACTTGGCCTTCTTGTCTCTGCTGGCAGGAAAGTTTTAAAAGTGTTTCATGCCCAGACTTTTCTCTTAGTCACCATAGCTCAGGTTGTTTGACAGTTTTGGTGTGTGGAAAGTGCTCTGAAGCTTTGGAAGCTGATTGACTGTTATATCCTTGGCAGAATATAACCCATATAGCTAAGGCTACTGCAGCAGAGATCAGTTGAACATCTCCTGTTATGGTAAGTTCAACTTGCACAACTGTACTTTCTTTGCTCTCTGTTGCCTGTGGGCATTCTACAGAATGTTGCAATAACATATTCTTGTGATATATATATCCCCTTCAGATGCACCTGTCACAAAAAGAAATAATGCCAGCCCAGCTATCTGGTATTTTGTAAATAATTCTGTGTTATTTGTGAATATTGATATAATTTATACAGAACTGTATGTTATGTACTGAGCTAAAATGTAACAACAGCATGCCCTGCTAGCTTAGAACAGAAATGTATATGAACTATTGGGGCCGTGTAAATGTATATATTTTTAACAGTGGCAACTTGAATATAAAAGTTTAACTTGTAAAAAATTCAGAGAAGATAAGTTGAAATTCAATTATTTTATGATTGTGCTATAAACGTTATCTTTCAGTTTCAGTCAACAAGAGACGGGATGTCCACACTAGGGGACTCTCTGTAGTTTTGTAAGTGTTGCATTGTTTTATGTCTTCCAGCAGTTGCAAAGATCTGAAGGCTATGTATTCTCACAGAGAGAGGTTAAATGTGAGTAGTTTCTGACACTGGGAAGTTTAGATTTGGAACTTTAAGTTAGGTGACAAAAAGTGATGTCATCCAAGCTAACCTAGCAATAATATTTGATATTAATTTAAGAACTCTCTCAGAGGCTGTGCATTTTATATTTTGTCTTTGACCTGGAAAAATTCACTCATCACCAACTTCTGCCCGTGTGTTTTTCTGTAAGCTTTTAGGGCATAGCAACTCTTATAGATTCAGATAGAAATATAGTAAAGTATAGCTTAGATGTTTTCTTCATTTATTGAAAACTGTCTTGCAATGTTTGAAATATTTCTTGTGATTTTGAACTCTGAAGTTAATGTGTTGATTTACTGTGTATTGTCTTGTTCTTTTATTAGTTATTATTAAATATATTTAAAACTTTTAGTTGTGGCTGATATTTGTGAGAAATTTAAACTCTTAAGAGTTATTTCATATCTCTGTGGTGACACTGCCACTCCTAAATAGCCTTGCTGTTGGTCAGACAGACTACCATTTGGATTAATAGTAACATTACACAGTAGGATTGGACACCATTTGTGATGAGCGTGGCTGGTGGCAGCTGTAACTACCTTATAGTCTGTGCAGAAGGGGGCATAGCTAGCAGATCTGTGTCAGCCATTCTCAGGTGTGTGTGTATAAATCAAGTCTCAAAGTGTGTGTGTGTGTGTGTGTGTGTGTGTGTGTGTGTGTGTGTGTGTGTCAGCTACTTGGGTAGGGACACAAAGCAGTGGTTGGACAGGGAGGGTGCTGGAGGTTTTAGCTTGGCAACTCAGCTGAGATCTCTACCCTATAGATGTGCCAGTGGGGAGTCTTTTTGGGAATCTGGAGAAAGAGGGAGAAACCAGCCCCAGAATGACTGTGATCTCTGTGTGCTCTTAAGAGAAATTGCACTTCACTTGTCATCCTCCCAGTGTGCAAGTCCCCCACTGTTGCCAGTGGTGAGGATTGAGGCTCCCTGATTACTCCCCTCCCCTCAGAACTACCAAATGGACAAATTCTGCACAAGGACTCCCCACAAACAAGCTTGGAAAGTGGATGCCCTGTCCTTCACCAGTTTATGCCTTTCCCCCTCTGCCTCTCCTCTCCAAAGTGCTATAAAGATCAAACAGGACAAACCAAGGACAATACCGATAGCACGACTGGGCATGCCAGCACTGGTACCCCCTCTTGAGCAGTGTGTCACTGCTGGCACCATGGCACCTGCCTCAGACCCCTGTCCTGCTGTTCCAGCAGGAGGGCCAGATTCTACACCCACAGCTTCAAACCCTGAACCTTGCAGCCTGGCTAATTACCTGATTTCTCTGTTACTGTCCTTTCAGTAAGCAAGTGATGGACGTCATTCTGGAGGAAAGGAGGCCTAGTACTAGAAAGTCCTATGCTGAAAAATGGAAAAGATTCTGTTCCTGGAGCCAAACTCAGGGGATGGGAACAGCGGTGCCCAATTTACCTCATAATTTTCAATACTTAACTGAGATGCTTCACAAGGGCCTTTCCTTTTCTTCCATCAAAATTCATGCCTTGGCCATTTCAGCACATTACAATACAGAGCCACCCCTCTTCTCTCACCCATTGCTGAAGCAATTCCTCAGAGGGGCCAAAAACGTAAGACCACCCAGGAGAGCCCCTACTCCAGCCTGGGACCTTAACTTTGTATTGGAAAAGTGCACTTTACCCCACTTTGAGCCAGCTGCAAATGCAGAGTAGAAATTCCTTTCTTGGAAAACAGCCTTCCTTCTAGCCATCACTTCAGCAAGAAGGGTGTCTGAATTACAGGCCCTCATGGCAGTGGAGCCTTTCATCATCTTTCATGCGGACAGGGTGTCCCTCAGGACTAATCCTTCCTTTATGCCCAAGGTGGTATCCAGTGTGGCCCTTAATCAGTCCATTCATTTGCCAACTTTTTTTCTAATCCACAGAACAAAGGGGAACGAATACTGCACTCCTTGGACGTGCACAGGCAACTTAGATTTTACTTGGACAGGACTAAGCGCCTTAGGAAATCTGAACAGCTGCGGGTTGCATTTGCTGCAGGGGCAGAGGGGAAGTCCTTTCAAAGCAAGCCATTTCAAAGTGGATAGGTCATTGCATTCATTTCTGCTATAAGCACCATGGCAAACCTACCCCACAGGGGATAAGACCACATTCAACCAGGGCTGCATCTACCTCTGCAGCCTTTCTCAGAGGTGTCCCTACTAGGGACATCCTAGAAGCTGCTACCCGGAGTTCTGTACATACCTTCACCAAGCATTACCACTTGCCAATTTTTTCTAAATCCAGAGCTGGCTTTGCCACTGCAGTCTTGCAGGGCCTTATTGATGGTCCTAATGCTATCTAAATTACCTCCTCCCATCCTTAGCTTTGGGAATCTACCCAAATGTGATGACTGCAACATTGAAACACAAAGAACATAGTACAGTTGTGTACACTTACCATAAATGTAGATGTTTGAGTGTATTCACTGATTCAGTCCTGGTTACCCTCCCTCCAGCCCCCTGACTTCTATTGACTATACCTATTCTTGTTTACTATGCTTTAAGCTTTTTGGTGTATTTGCTTTTTTGTTGGAGGTGTAACCTTGTATATAATTGCTTCCCATTATGGGGGCACCTGACATCTGGGGCAAGAAAAACTGATGTAATGGCGTCGGCTGCATGCTTTATACCCCTGACTACCTGACGTCATGGAAGATGAGACAGCAACCGCCGCAGGACCCAAGACTTTGATAATCAGGCCGCCTGAGGGCTACTGCAAGCAGATAACCCAAATGTGACAACTGCAACAGTGAATACACTTGAACATCTGCATTAATGGTAAGTGTACACAGCTGTACTTTATTGTGCATTGGAGCTTTTCTCTCTGGGCCTCCACTGAAAATGGGCTCTGTTCACCCCAGCAGACCTTCCTGGTAAACAAATGTCAATAAATAATTAAACAAGTTCAGAAGGTATTTCAGAAGATATTGTGGTGCCTCTGAGTACCCCAAGTTCCACAGGGAAAAAGTATATCCTAGTGGTAGTAGAGTATAGTACCAGACACCCTGTGGTGGTAGCTCTGTCCTCCATTGAGGCAGAAAAGGTGGCAAATGCTTTGTTATTGATTTTCAGCAGGGTAGGTTTTCCATAAGAATTACTGACTGACAGAGGTGCCAATTTCATGTCAGACCAGCTGGGTTGTCTGTGGAAGTGCTGTGGGGTGAAGCACCTTAAGACCACACCCTACCATCTACAGACTAATGGTCTTGTTGAGAGATTAGACTCTGCATTCAAGACTATGCGTTGGGCATTTGCAGACCAGTTCAAGAGGGAGTGGGAAAAATATTTGCACCGTCTATTGTTTGCTAACAGAGAGGTTCGCCAGGAATCCACAGGTTTTTCACCTTTTGAGCTGCTGTATGGGCATAGGGTGAGGGGACCTCTAGATTTGATTTGAGATATGTGGAAGGGTGAGTGTGAATCCGATAAGGAGTGTGTTGTGGCATATGTCCTAAACCTCAGGACAAGGCTCAGAGAACTCGTGGGCTTGGGCCAGGAGAACCTGGCAGGAGCCCAACGGCAGAAAAAGGTCTGGTATGACAGGAATGCTCAAGCTAGAGTATGCTCTAGGGTAGCAGGTTATGGTTCTCATTCCTGTCAGACACAACAAGCTGGAGACAGCTTGGCAGGGACCCTTCAAAGTGTTAAGGAAGGTCAGTGATGTTAACTACATGGTAGCACTGCTAGGCAGGAGGCAGGGGCACAGATTGTACCATGTTAACATGATGAAACCTTACCATGACATGGAGGCCCTTGTGCTGCGTATTGTCAGTGGATGGCTGAGGGGGATCTGGTGACTGATCTCTTCAGTGAGGCTCGGACTGACACCTCATTGGAAGGGGTAGCAATGTCCCAGCAGCTGTCCCTACCCAGGTTTGAGAAATCCAAGCAGTGTTACAGGCATTTGGGGACATATTCACTGGGAAACCAGGGTGCACCCATCTGGTGCAGCACCATGTGGATACAGGACTGTAAGGGCCTATTAAGTGGGCCCCCTTATAGTGTGTCTGTGAGAGTTAAGTGGCAAGAGGACCTTCAGCATGTCAGGGAGGTGCTGGGCAGACCCCAGAGGGCAGCGTTGACCATTAAGCCCAGTAAGTGTCATGTGGGTACAGCAGAGGTCTTCTACATGGGACACAGAGTGGGCAGTGGTAATATCAGGCCAGAACCTGGCAGAGTGCAAGCCATTCAGGCATGGCCTGCCCTGTTACCAAAAAGCAGGATAGGGCATTCTTGGGGACAGCAGGGTACTGCAGAAAGTTTGTCTCAAAGTGTAGTACCATAGATGCTCCCTTCATGGACCTGACAAGGAAAAACAGGCCAGATAAGGTAGTGTGGACCCCCAACATGTGAGCAGGGATTCCAGAAGCTTAAAGGAGCTTTGGGAGGACCCTCAGTGTTAGCCAGTCCAGATTACAGCAAAGAATTTGTTCTGCAGGTGGATGCTTCAAACCATGGGGTGGGGGCTGTACTCATCCAGGTCTCCTCAGAGGGAGAAGAGCACCCAGGGATACATCTCAGTCGTAGGCTCCAACCCAAGGAGGCATATTATGCAGATGTAGAAAAGGAGTGTCTATTCATAGTGTGGGCACTGCACAAACTTCAGCATTATCTGTATGGAAGGAAATTCACTGTAGTTATGGACCACTATCCTTAGCATGGCTACACTGAGCCAGGCAGCAAAATACCAAGTTACTAAGGTAGAGCCTAGGGTTGCAGGCATATGATATCACAGTGCAGCACCGCAGTGGGGTTAGCAATGCCAACAGAGATGGGCTCTCAAGACAGGCAATGGGGTGAGATATTCCCATATAGTTAACCCCCTCAAGCAATGTTTCTTAAGGGTAACTTGAAAAACTAGCTTGAGTTTTCAAGGGGGGGGGGGGCTAATATGTGATTTCCTTGCACTGGCCCAGTAATCAAGGAACCTCAAACCTCACCACTGGCAACAGTGAGGACGTACATACTGGGAGGATAAGTACATACATAGTGAAGTGTAATTTCCCTTAAGAGCACACAGAGATCACAGTCAGTCTGGGGCTGTTTTTCCCTCTTTCTCCAGATCCCCAGTAAGGCTTCCCACTGGCACAGCTATAGAGTTGAGATCACAACTGAGTGGCCAAGCCAAAACCTCCAGCACCCTCTCTGTCCATCCATTGAGCTAACACACACACACACACACACACACGCCTGGGATAGGCTGGCACAGATTTACTAGCTATGCCCCCTTCTACCCAGACTATAAGGTAGTTCCAGCTGCAATCAGCCACTTTTAATCAGCTACTGTAAGGCTCTTAACAAAGGGTGTCCAAGCCTACTGTGTAATGTTACTGTTAATCCAAATGGTAGTATGACCAAGAGCAAGGCTATTTAGGAGTGGCCTGTACAATGTCACCATAGAGATATGCAAATACTCTTAAAAGCTTAAATATGTCTCACAAATATCAGCCACAACTGAAAGGTTTAAAATATATTTAATAATTAATAAAAGAACAAGGCAATACACAGTAAATCAACACAGTAACTTCAGAGTTCAAAACCACCGGAAATGTTTAAAACAACATTGCAGGACAGTCTCAAAGAAAACATCTAAGCAATACTTTACTATATTCTTCTCTGAATCTAAAATAATTACTCTGCCCTAAAAACAACACGCAGGCAGAAGTACAGAAGATGGTGATGGGTGGATGTTTCCAAGTCAAAGACAAAATACAAAATGCACAGTCTCTCTCTGAGAGAGTTCTTAAATTAATATTACCACATAGATGGTAGTCCACTGAACACAGAAGGTGTTATAAAAGATCTGGGAACACAGGTTGACATGAACCTCTCTTTTGACCACCCCATTGCCACTGTGGTCAGAAAGATCTATGTGGCACATTCCATTACTAAGGGTTTTGCATCCAGGAAGAAAGAGGTCATTGTCTCCCTCTACTCTTCCCTCATTAGGTCAGTCATTGAGTACAATGCCCCATTTGGCATGTACCTCACTAGACACCTGCAACAACTGGAGAGGCCACAAAAGTACCTCTCAAAGAGGGTCCTAGGCTTTAAACACTTGTCCTATATGGACAGACTAAAAAAAACTCCAACTGTTCTCTGTCTCATATCATCTACTTACCTCTGCTTGACTTACAAAGCCATGTCTGACCCAGCTCTGTTAGAAATTCTGCATCTAAAGAAATCCCAATCCCTCTGCAACACATGCTCCAGAGACCTCAACCTCATTACCACAATCAAAGAAACAAGCTGGAGGGACAGGTTCATAACCTAGAAGACTGCCCATGCTATGGAATGGACTTCCCATACATGTCAAACAGAGCACCTCATTGGCCTTCTTCAAGAGAAATCTTGATGAATGGATGGGAAATAGAAAATTCACCCCGGGGATCACTCTAGTAGCTCTGCTCGACAGAGGCAGTGGGAACTGAGATTTGGTGGCATGATGCCAGGGTAATCCTATGGGCTAGGCTTGTAAAGGCTCCAGTGCCATAAGCCTAGTACACACCTTTGAACCTATAAAATATTACTGCTGGGTTAGCTTGGGTGACATCACTTCTTGTCGCTTGCCTTTCAGTTCCCAAGCTAAACCCCCCAGTGTCGGAAACTACCCACATTTAAAATCTCTCTGTGAAAATACATAGCCTTCCGATCTTTGCAACTACTGGAAGACTAGAACAATAAAACATTTGCAAAACAACACAGATAGTCCCCTAGTGTTGGCATCCTGTCTCCTTTTGATTCAAACTGAAAGATAACTTGTAGCACAATCATAACACAATTTAATTTCAACTTATTTTCTTTGAATTTTTTCCAAGTTAACCTTTTAAGTTCCAGTTGCCACTGTTAAAAATATGTACATTTACACAGCCCCAATAGTTTATATACATTTCTTTTCTAAGCCAGCAGGGCATGCTGAGGTTACATTTTAGCTCAGTACACAACTTACAGTTCTGTATAAATCATATCAGTATTCACAAATGACATAGAGTTATTTACAAAATTCCAGATAGCTGGACTGGCAGTATTTACTTTTGTGACAGGATCTTGCATCATCTGCTGCTGCTCCGTATTGGGAATTCGTTGGCTAATCACTTGACAACATTGCTTGTGTCAGAGTTTCTTCTCTTTCCTGCTCCTTCCCTTGTTGTGCAACTTAAACTGAACTTTTGTACCGGTTTCCTATAGAAGGCTGCAGAGCATGATCATGTGAGCAGTCTTCTGATGCCTCATGTTCCACCTGTCTGTCCTTAATTTGGGGATTTGTTGTTCCATCATGCCGTGACATCACTTGTATTGGATTTTCAACAGTAAATCTTTCACTTTGCAGGTAATCCATAACTTCAGTTTCTATCTAAATTGCTATTATTTTTTTATTGTGAAATGTTCTTTATCTGGGTGCCCTTGCCTGTATTTCTCTGCAGATATATTTGGTGCTGCTTTTTCTGTATTGATTCGTTTTACTTTCTTCTTTGCATAAACATTGCACCATGTTCTCTTTTTTTTTTCCTTTCTCCATATTTCTTTCAGATGTTTCCTGCTCCACCTGTTTCTCCTTAATTTGAAGACTCATTGTTTCAGTGTCTCCCACTTTTAGTATTTTGTCCTTCTGCCACAGCTTTGTCAGAATCAACTCCTGCTAGTAAGATTGCAATTTTTTTCTATTAAAGGTCTAGGTTGTTTTCTCATAGCCATGTTTGGTGCATGCACACAATATACCCTTTCAATTAACAATTTTTGTTGTGGAATATCAGTCCAGTTGCTTATTTGTACTTTCATAAAAATTAATACAGTCTGTTCCTTCCAGCTTCTCGGGTACAGCAGAAAATCTAAGTTTTTTTCTACATGCTCTCTACTTTACTTGTGTAGTCTCATATTCAGCCTTTTCTTCATTTCAACCGCTGAGTGTTAAGGTTCTGTCGTAGTATTTGAATATCTGTTCATAGGTTCATAGGTTTATAGGTTCATACTAGGCTATCTGCCCTAGGGCATTTATAAGCCTAGCCAGAGTGCATTTGGCTTTCGCCACCCATTTTAAATGAATTTTGTTATGCCCTTTTTCGAGGTTAGTATACTGTGCCTCTGTCCAACAGTGACACAGAAGTGATACCCGGGGTAAACCTACGATCTCACATCCACTCAAGATTCTTCTTGAAGAGAGTCAATGAGGGACTCTGTCTAACCTGTCTAACCTGGACTGGGATTTTATTCCAGAGTGTAAGGAGTCTCTGGGTTATGAATCTGTCCCTCCAGCATGTCCTATTTATTTCAGTGCTGAGGTTCAAGTCCCTCCCGTAGCTCAATGGGATTTGGATTTTCTGAGGTGCAGCATGTCCATTAATTCCGGGTTGGACATGGCTTTATACGTCAGGCACAGATCGCCTCAGAGCAGGCGGTATGCCACTGAGTAGAGCTGGAGTTTCTTTAACCGAGCAGCATATGACATCTGTTTGAGCCCTTTGATCCTCTTGGTGAGGTACTTTTGGGGTCTTTCCAGTTACTGCATGTGTCTGGTAAGGTACATCCCAAAAGGAAGGGGCATTGTACTCAATTATGGGCCTGATGAGGGATGAGTAAAGAGGCACGATGACCTCCCCTGATCTAGATGTGAATCCCTTCATGATTAGGTGGGCTACATAAAATGTTTTTCTAACCACTTTGGCCACGTGGTTTTCAAATGAGAGATTGCTATCAACTTGGGTCCCCAGGTCCCTAATTACTTCTTCCGTACTTAATGGATTACCACCTATGTGGTAATTTGTGGGCACTTTGTTTTTGCCAAAAGGGATGACCTATACACTTTTTGGCGTTTAGCTTGAGGCCATGGCTCTGGCACCAGTTGTCTGTTTCTATGAGGCCCTTTTGTAGGATGCTTGTGTCGGCTGGAGAGTCGATTATGGCACCTAGTTTGCAGTCATCTGCGAACTTGGTCAGCCACAGTCCTTCCGGGTTGGCCTGTACCTCCGAGAAATATATAACGAACAAGAGAGGTCCCAGGACTGAGCCTTGTGGGACGCCACTTGTAACTGGTTTGGAGTCTGACATGGCTCCAGCAATTCTAACCATGTGGGTTCTGTCCTTGAGCCAGTTTGCAACCCATCTATTGACATAGGGGTTTATATTTAAGCTGGTGAGCGTATCTATAATGCCCGAGTGGGGTATTGTATTGAAGGCTTTTGTGAGGTCCAGGTAGGCTGTGTGGACCACCTTCCCCTCGTCAAGTGGCCTTGGTGACTGCTTCAAAGAAATCGACCAGGTTTAAGAGGCAACTGGGTAGGATCCAGTGTCTGTAGGTCCCCAATATCTTTATTTATGAGGTCCATGATGATCCTTTCCATAGCTTTGCAGACCAAGCTAGTCAGACTTATGGGGCGATAGTTTCCAGGATCCATTGAGGCACCACCTTTGTGGAGAGGGGGGACCACTGTTGCTGTACGCCACTCTTTGGGTACATATCTTGTAGTAAGGCTGAGATTGAACAGTAGTTTTATGTTTGAGTTTAGCTGCTCTTGGAGTTCATGTAGGACGCAGCCTGGGACAGCGTCTGGTCCCATTGATGTTGTGTTTTTTGCTTTGGAGAGGGCGGCTCTTACCTGAGCATCTGAGATGTCGGGGGGGCAGCACTCTACTGGGATAGATATTTGCCCTTTTGGTGGGGAGGGGGGGGGGGTTTGCGCTGAACCTGTCAGCTAGGATGTTGGCAATGTCTGTGGGTTCGGTGTATTTTTTGTCATTTTGGACTAATTCTGAGCATATCTGGGAATTCCCACCCAGGTCCCTAACATAACTGAAGAAAACCTTTTGATTATCCTTAGTGTCCTGTGCAATTTTTCTCTCGAAGCTGGCCTTAGACGATTTTATGAGTGCCCGTAGTTTTTTGCTAATACTGATTAGAGATGCCTTCCCTTTTTGGGATTTTGCTCTAAAATGTAGTATCAGCTTCATCCATTTTTCAAGCTTTTTATTGTGTTGATGTACTCCATCAGTGTTTCATTTATTTTAACCAGGTCTGTGTACATCTGCTTTATACTTTCCTGAAGTAATGTCTGTAACTTGCACTGCTGTTTTGTAACAACTGCAGTACTTTTCCCAGTCTGTGTTTTTTCCTCAACTTTTGTAGCTGATTTTCCTCCAGGTCATTTATATTTCCTTGTTCCTGGCATCTAGGTAGTGCACTTGGTAGTCAGTTACTGAAATAAACCAATAAATCTGAGTCCATTGGCTTTCTCTGCTAAGTTTCTCTTTTCAGACTGGGAGAGACTGAATTGAGCTGTTACTCAGTGTGCAGCCATGTTGGAAGTCCCAAGGGTTGGAATGTCTTGGGCTGTAGATTAAAGAGGATGGAGATAGAAGAAAGACTCTTCAACTTGGAGTGGCAGAAAAGATTGAGGAATGGACTGTTGTGCTGCATTGAATAAGTAAATGGAGGGCTAGACCCATATCCTGGATCCAAGATGGACATTTAATGGTCACATAGAAGGGCAAGGCACCCCTGGACTGAAAATACCCATGCACGGAAAATTTCTCAATACAAAAAATAAGAAAATAAAGGGGGATGCAGAACAGAGGGATTAGTAAGGCTGAAGTTTAAAAAAATAATAAAATGAAGTTATGGATTACGTGCAAACAGAAAGATTTAGTGTGGAAATCCAAACACAGGTAATGGCACTGTAAGAAAGTTTTTTTTTTTTCTAAACATTATTCCTAAAGTAGTGCATGATTTTTTTCTGCTTGTTATAAAGTAACATTTTTTCAGTTACTTTTAAGTGTAATGGGGATACTAATGTAAATAGTTTAGCAAGACGAAAACTTCAAACGGCAAACGAACTAAACACAAAAAACTATGATCCTCTCCAGCAGTGCTAGAAAGACACGGACATAACTAGCGCTTTCATTCACTTTTATTAACTGTGAACTTCCTCAGAAACATCAAACTTCACCCTTGCACACACTATAAACTCAGATTATAGTCACATGTTTGATTACATCATTAATGTTCGTAAAAAAATATATGTCTGTTTAAAATAACATATAAATAAATGCACTTGTCCTTACTAAAAAAAAAACTATGTTTCTTAAACTAAAACAAAAATATATATATATATATATATATATATATATATATATATTTGAATAAAAATCTATAAATAAACAAACATATTTTTTATCAGCATAATTACTGTTTCATCATCAAAAAACATTTAATATTAATGGTTTCATTCAAACCAGGCTTGGTGTCCACCCCAAAATGAAGTTGCCATAGAGATTCTTTACATTCCAATAGTGTTTTGAGATCTCCTGTATATACTTGTTGTCTTACATTGTCTAACACAGAAAAAACAAATTTCTTGAAATTTGCACAGACTATGGAATGCCTTGCTAAAGCATTAGCTTGTTCCTTTTTCTTTATGGCTAATAAGTGTTCACTAATTCTTTTTTCAAACACCTTGTTGTCATTCCAGTGTAGTAACTTGGGCATGAAAGACACTGGGCAACATACACAACCATCTCACTATTATGCTTAAAGTGAACCGATGAACAGCTGCTAATATACCTACACTTCCTACAGCTGTTACAGGCATAAGTCCCTTTAGTTTTAATGAAAGTAACTTTGTTCTCATCTTGTGTGGTAATTACATTTTCTAAAAGACTTTTAATATTACAGTTTTTTTTTAAGTGAAATTAGGACACTTTCATATTACTTTAATAAGATCCTGATTACCCAACAGTATTTTCCAGTTATCCACTATGATGTTTTTATACACCACATATCATTGGTAACAGGTAAGATGAAAGCCCAAGCAAAGTCTCTACCCACCTTTTCCAAATAATGAGTGTCAGATCCACAATTCTGACCTTACAAAATAGGGCAAGCAATACCCCTCCATAATGCTAGAACCTCGTTCTCAATAGGTGTGATAGAAAGCAAGTAAATGAAAAATAATACTTAATATTATAAGGTCTTTTTTTCTAGTAAACGGTCCTGTATCTGGTTCTTATGTCACTAGCAGAAAGTCTGATAAAGAGAAATGGCTTGGAGAAAATATTTTCTGAAAGCAATCAAGTGTTTCCCAGCTGGGAGAGCTATAAAGATAAGGCGAAACCAGACAGCACTTTATAGAACCATAGGCTCTACCATGCATCTTAGCATGGATAAGCTTTCTTTCTTTTTAGCTTGAGTCTTTGTGGCTGTCAGTTTGGAATTTATTCGTATTAAGGAGTAAAACTTCAATATTTGAAGATGTACATAGTTTTTTTGTATTGTTAGTTGGTTTTAGGGGGTGTTTTTTGTTTGTGTGTGTGTGTGTACACTTATGCAACCAGCTTATTGTACGTTTTTTTATTTTGTATATTTTTTCCCCTAATAGATTTGTTTTTCATTTGGATTGTACAGGTTATAGGTCACATTAAAGGTGAGAAGTTTTGAAATGGTTTACTATGATTTACTATGGTCTTATTTTTTTACGTCACAAAAAATGGCATTTTAACAGGGGTGTGTATACTTTTTATATCCACTGTATATGAAGGATTGGAGGCAACAAAAGGGTTGGGAGGGTGGCCTAATGGTTAAGGTGTTTGCCTTGCAAGCACAAGGTGCAGGGTTTGAGTCTCACAAGGGATAATTGGCTAGGCTTAAAATGGCTCCCAAGGGCAGTTAGCTTAGTACTAATATATGAACCTATGAACCTAAAAATGAAAGTGGGTGGGTTCCTCTTTAATTATCTCTGTTTGAGCAGAGGAACCAGGCGGGGGTGTCTTCTCTCCCCTTTATTTGCATTATATTTAAAGTCATTGGCCAAGAAAATAAGGGACTCAGAAGTTCAAGGAAATGATTGGTATGGTAGTCGAGAAAAGCTGGCTGTTTTGCAGATGACATTATTTTATACCAGACAAAAACAGAAATAGACATTACATTGTTGTGGAACATACTAAGACCATTTTAAACCTTTTTGTGATACAAAACTAAGAAAGCAAAAACAAAAGCAGTAGCGGTAAAGTATGTACCCACATACAAACTGGTTCAGCAATATCCATATTTATGGGGGACATGATAAAATGAAGTATTTTAGGAGTATGGATAAAAATAACACTGATGTGCAGCTAACGATATGTGGGAAGAGACTAAAAATATAGTACAAAAACTGAGAAAATGGAAGCTCTTTTACATGTTTATTGATAGTAAGATACACTAAGTTAAAATGTTTATAATCCCTTTAGTCTTGTACACTGGTCAGGCATACTTTTATCAACCAGAGGAAAAGTTGTGGATAGCAATTAATAAAGAGCTGAAGGAATTTATCTGGGAGGAGAAGATGGCAAGAGTCTAATGGGATAAGCTTGTACTTCCAATTGAACAGGTTAGATTGGGATTACCTGAGTTGAAGGGGTATTTCAGAGCAACTCGGTTAAGGCTCCTATACATAGCAGAAACAGAAAACTATAATTCAAATTGGAAAGAGACGATGAAACTGGCGAAGCTCAACTAACAGGGAGAGACTGGGATTTTGGATGGAGACCTTTAAGGAGAACAACAGTAATAATTATACAGAATATTTTATTCATAAAGTAGCAGAATGTCTCCTAAGAACCAAGCCAACACAGAACTGGAGAAAGAGATTCTGTTGATAGGGATGACTGCAATTAGAGAGACGGTCAATAGGCAAGAGAGGGTGGGAATGTATTGGAGAAAACTGGCAAAGGAACCAAGGTACTTGGGAGCAAATAACTAGAGAGGGAAAGGTAATGGATTGTGAAGATGCCAAGAACTTATTTGGACTGCAGGCTAAGGATAGTCTTCCATATCAAGGACTGATATTAGAGTATAGGCAAAGTGAAATAAACAGAGGGATCCTAAACAAAAGACCAGCACTGGTAGAGTTTTTAGTTGAGTCTAGAACAGAAGCTGCTATTAAGAAAGGAATAAGTAGTAGAGAGTATAAAATATTGCATGATAACTAAAAGGTTCAATCAGAGGAGTTTTGGAAGGACTGGGAAGAGACATTAAATATGCAATTCACCAAGAAAAATGGGGAGATGTATGCATGTGTCCTAAATATATAACAAAATCTAGATGATTTCGGATCGTTGCCTGGAAGTGCTTGCATAGGTATTTTTATACCCCAAGCAGACTTCAAATAATTTTTTCTCCAGTATACAGCAAATGTTGGAGGTATGATGGGCAGAAAGAGGTAACTGGAAACATATTTTCTGGGTGTGTAAAGAGTTGGTAGACATTAAAGATTCCCCGCAGACTGCTCTGATGGAGATGCTGGGTGAGTAAGTTGGAGTGACTAGGGAAATTATTTATTTTTTTTGAGCTATGATACAAATCCGGGATTGCCTAGACATAGTAAAGCCTTGCTTAGTCTAATTATGATGACTGCAAAAAAAAAAAAAAAAAGCAATTTCTAGAAAATCAGCTTTACTAGAAGTAGTGAAGATAGTAAGAGTTGAAACAACTGGGATCTTAAGAAAAGTGTAGGAGCAAATTACATAGAAAAAAATGTGAACTGTGAGATCAATACATGCAGAGGAGGAATGAGGTTTAGAAGAAAGCAGGATTTGAATGAGATGTAATGGTTGACTAACAATGACTGGATATGTTAAAAGTGATGTATAATGTTTGCAGCTACAGTTGTGTCGCACGGTTTGGAATGTAGAATGTTTGCAACTGAGTTTGTGTCACTATGGCTTATTGTCATTTATATGAATGTAAAATGGTCTATGTCCTATATGATAATTTAATAAAGATGTTTTTATATTTCATCTTAGTCTTTTTGCTTATTTCTTCTGGACATCCAACAATTTTTCTTTTATCAAATAGGCTGGGATACTACCAGGAAATTGTACTTGATTTGAAATACTTAGTAAAGATTTAGGAAGACTGATAGTCTTGGCACAGTGCCATACCAAAAGTTCATTTGAACCTCATTTTTGTCCCTTGCAATTATCTGTAATGTCATTGCACATAGTAACAATTTTAGGAACGGAATCATGTCATGTCGAAAGAGGTAGTTTCAATGACCACAAAAAAGTTGAAGACAGTTCACTGAAATTACTTAAATTGACTGTGGCAATTGCCTTTTCTCCATTGTTGTGCTGCCTCGTAGTTTGTATGTATAATTCCAGGGAGTGTGATGGTGTCCCCCCACTGGGGAAGGGGACTGCAGGGGAACTTGGCTTTTTACAAACAAAAAAAAAATATTTTAGTGTTAGTTGAAAGTGATTTTGGTGAACTGCTTTTGATTTTTTTTTCTGTGTTTGCTGAAACTGTCTTCAGCGAATTGACATGAATCCTTTGGAACACATGGAATCCCAAACTTATTTTTTTCTGTATATGAGAAGAAGGAAACCAGATAAGTTGGCTACGTTAATGCAGCAATCTGTGGCAAAGCTGTCTTGCAATTAAATGCATAGGTGTGTTATTATTTATTGTTTGCAATTAAATGCTTAGGTGTGTATTATTAGTTGGGTAAAGTCATTTTTATACTTAACTTTTGCATCTGTGTTCTGCTTTCTAGAACATCTTTTTGACCAAAGATGGGACTGCACAGCTTGGAGATTTTGGAATCGCAAGAGTTTTAAACAGGTGACACACTACATCAATAGATCTTTGTAGTGTTTAATTTGTACATAAACAACTTCTGCTACTCAGTTAAGTTATGATGTAGAATGACTGAAAACCAAATTAATATAACTACATTGTACTGACAAATGCATTTTTCTCTAGCACTGTCGAAATGGCTCGTACCTGCATAGGAACACCATATTATTTGTCACCCGAAATCTGTGAAAATAAGCCATACAACAATAAAAGGTATTACAGTGAAAAGACTTTGCATAACTGATTTTCATATTTCCATTGCATATAAAACAGAACGTTAAAACAATGTTGTTTACTACACGTGCTTACAGAACATTTATCTGCATCCCTAGTTAATTTATCCAGTATTCAGCATCTAAAAAACGTGAAGCTGATTTTTCACATATTTGGAACCTTTAAAGCACTGCCAATTATCTCATTGGGGTGAGAACCCAGGTAAAAGCTTTGCCTAGATATCAATTTCATAGCCTATACTTGTGGTGTATCAAGGCATAAGCCATGGGAGTGCAGCCTTTACATATCATCTGTTGATGTTCTTCGTATTTCACTGTTGCAGTCATCACATTTGGGTTATCTGCCTGCAGGTAGCCCTCAGCTGGCCTGAATACCAGAGTCTTGGGATTTCTGCATCAGATGCTGTCGGTTCTTCCATGACGTCAGGTCGTCAGGGGTATAAAACATGCAGCCTATGACATTAAATCAGTCTTTATTGCCATGCAGTGCCCGAATCAGAAGCAATTCGCAAGTGCCGGTCGGCAGACTCCTGAAATTTTCATTTTTGAGTTTCAGACCTAAAGTCTGCTAAAAGAGAAGTACCCCATTGGGGATCCTTTTTTCTTGCTCTAACCGATGTCAGAAAAAATGAATAATTGTCTTGCTTGTGGAAATCAAATACCTCATAGAGATTTTAATTCTTACTGCGTCACCTGTTTAGGCCCAGACCATGATGTCTCTCACTGTCGGTTTTGTGCCTTGTTCAACACCTGAACTATTTGTCATCGGGCTATTTTTGTAGCTAAATGTTTTTGCTCTTGATCTCCGTACTCTGAAATGGCTTCGTTAAGCCATCAGACTACTGATCTTCCGAAAAATACGTAAAGGATAAAGGCAGAGACAGACTGCATAGGTCCAAAACTGCCGACGATGCTTCCTTTAAGCTAGTTGCCAGTCCGCTGGTACTCAGTGAGGCGCTTTTGCAGCCCCTGATATCTGCTTCGACAGAGTCGCAGGCCTCTACTGAGACCCATTCGGAGTCCAGTATGCCGCGAGATGCTTCTTCGACTATGGAACCTGCAGATGTCTCTACCTTGGATGGGTCCGGAGCCGCTGTACAGGCACTGGCTTCTGAGGGTGTATTCCAGCCTACCGATTTTCATATTAAACCGACTTTTTGTTTCACTCCAAAAATACCGAATTTCTCAGGCCTAAAGTTCACACTGCGCCTAGGGAATCGACAGCCAAAGCACATTCTTAAGCCCACATGCCTCAAAAACAAATGATTAGAATGTCTGAAGACCTTATTACTTTAATTAGGGGAAGCCAGCCTTCCCCCTCTAAGAGACCTAGAACTGATTTTCCTTCTGATTCTTCTGATCAGAAATCTGATATATCTATTCCTTCTGACTACCAGGACATGCCCTTATCTACCTGTAAGGATTCTGATGCCGAGGATTCCATTCCCTCTGCTTCCGCTCCTGAAGATTTTTCTTTTGGTGAAACCTTGCATACCCTTTGGGAGCATTTCCACTGGGAAAGCCAGGAATATTTTCAGTCCAAAAAGAGACTCAGGGAATTTTTAAACCTGCATCAGCACAGGCCTCTAGCTATCCCTCCTATTATGGAGGTTGTAGATGATGTTTTCTTGAAATCCTGCCTTACCCCGGATACTTTGCCTCCAGCTCCCAGGAAACCTGACAGGTACTATAGAGTACCTGACTATCACAAATTCCTTTTCAAGAATCCTACTGCGGATCCAGAGACCATTTCCCAAGGACCAAAATGCATTAAGACTACTACTGCCAAAAATCCTACCCCTTCTGACAGGAATTCTAGGGATTTAGACAGATGAGGTAGGAAGATATACACCTCTGCTACTCTGCACATTAAGGCTTTAAATTGCCAGTTTCATATGTTAAAGTATCAGCAGCATATTATGGGGATAATTAAACAGAAAATGATGTTGATTCCTGACTGTGCAGAACACAAAGATTTACAAGAGTTAATGCATTCTGCTGACCAAGTTGGTAAACTTACTTTGCAGTGTGGTTTTGATGCTTTAGAAGCATCTTGCAGGGCTGCTGTCACTGGGTCTGTACTTAGAAGGCATGATTTGCTTAAGGAACAAAACTTGTCAGATCATGTAAAAGTAAAATTACTGTATGCACCCTTAAACCAAGAGCGCCTATTTGGCAATAAAGCAGAAGTCGTCCTCAAAAGGATGGAGGAAAAAGCTAAATCTATGCTAACTGCTAAAGATTTCTTACAAGTACAGCCACCTTAATTAAGTAGGCATTGGCCTTCGAAGAACTGGTCCTTTCCAGGCCTTCTCAGTCCAAACCCAGGGGCAGCAGACCACCAAGACTTCAGTCTCAGGTTACGCACATATCTAAGCAGTGGGGTGCTCCCACGTCCAAAGCAGGAAGTAGTACGCCACCCCCTGTGGTAAAACTGCACAATGACATATCCTGAACTCCTCCAAGCCTTGCTCAACTACTTGCACCTTTAGGAGGAAAGCTCGCCCTGCATGCAAAAAACTGGGAATACGTTACCCAAGACAAATGGGTTTTAAACATTGTTTCCCTAGGATACAGATCCCACTTTGACTCACTCCCAAGCATAGGTGAATGACCAGACCTCCCTCCAATCCAGTGGATGGAGGCCCAAAAGCAAGTACTCTCTCTCCTCAGCATCAAGGCTATTCAACCTGTTTCAGCAGAACAAAGGGGGCAAGGCTTTTATCCCAGACTGTTCCTGGTTCCCAGAAAAGAAAACTGGCATCCTGTCCTGGATCTGTCTATTCTCAACACCTTTCTGGTGGTTCCAAAATTCAAAATGCTAACTGTCCAACAGCTGCTTCCTATTCTAGCCAAGAATTCCTGGCTGGCAACCCTAGACATAAAAGAAGCTTACCTGCACAGCCCTATAAGGGAATCTTGCAGGAAATACCTACGCTTCAGAGCAGGCTCAATGCATTATCAGTTCTCTGCACCTCCCTTTGGCTTATCTACTGCGCCCTAGGTATTCACAAAGTGCCTAGCTGCAGCCATTGTATTTTGCAGGCAGAGACGTATTTAGATTTACCCATACTTGGACGATTGCCTGATTCAGGTGGAAAGCTAGGACTTGCTATTATATCACCTGGCATTTGTAAAGACTTCTAACCTCACTGGGATATACCATCAGCAAAAAGAAATCACACCTAGTACCCTGCCAACAGATTGTATTCGTGGGAGCAAGCTTGAACACAACTTCCCAGATGACATTCCTCACTCCAGAGAAACAAATTTGACAACCTACTTCAACCTACTGGCCACAAAAACCCCGCTATCTGCAAGGAAAATACTGCAAACTCTGAGGTTCATGGCCTCTTGCATTCTGTTGATTCCATATGCAAGACTGCATATGAGGAAACTTCACTGGTATCTAAAAAGTCTATGGTGTCAGCATTCTCAGGACCTGGAAACAATAATTCCTAAAATTCCTTGTCTAAGGGCAGAGTTCCTTTGGTGGGCAGAGGCCTGTAACCACAAAGGGGACTCCCTTTCCCTCTACTCCCTGCCGCCCAAACCCTAACAGATGCATCAGACTATGCATGGGGGGCTCACATGGCAGGGCAGTGCATTCAAGGCAAATGGAACCCAAAGCAGATGCACTTGCATATCAATCAAAAATAAATTTTAGCTGTACTGAAAGCTCTGACAGCCTTCAAAGACCTCATTCTTCCAGGACAACTATTGGTATAGACAGACAACACCACAGTTATGTGGTACATAAACAGGCAGGGGGGGGAGGGACCCTTTCCTACCCACTCTGCAGACTAGCCATGGCTCTGTGGAACACAGCCTTGAGCAAACAAGTGCACCTACAAGCTCAATTCCTGCCAGGCAAACTGAATTCACTGGCAGACGACTTAAGCAGAAATCTCATGGACCCACACGAATGGAAACTTGAACCCAAAATATTCAAGCTTTTGAGGAACAGATGTGAGACTCCAGAGGTGGACCTGTTTGCCTCCCCTCAGAACTACCAATTGAACAAATACTGCACCAGAACTTCCCACAGTCAAGCTTGGAAAGTGGATGCCTTGTCCTTTACCTGGGAAAGCCTCTCAGTCTAAGCCTTTTCCGCTCTGCCTCAACTCTCGAAGGTTCTACTAAAGGTCAAACAGGACACAAGCCAAGGACAATCCTGATTGCACCAGACTGGCCACACCAGCACTGGTACCCTCTTTTGTGCAGTCTGACAGTGCTACAACCATGGCACCTGCCTCAGACCCCTTCCCTGCTGTCCCAGCAGGCGGGCCACATTCTGCACACACAGCTTCAAACACTGAACCTTGCAGCCTGGCTAATCCCTTGAGCTCACCTCTAGCAACTCTCAGTAAGCAGGTGCTGGATGTCATTCATGAGGCAAGGAGGCCTAGTACTAGAAAATCCTATTCAGAAAAGTGGAAAATATACTGATGTTCTTTGTGTTTCACTGTTGCAGTCATTACATTTGGGGTAATCTGCTGGTAGGTTGCCCTCAGTCGGCCTGAATATCAATGTCTTGGGTCCTGCGTTGGTTGCTGTCTCCTCTTCCATGACGTCAGGTCGTCAGGGGTATAGAACATGCAGCCGACACCATTTTCTTAAGTCTTTCTTGCGCAGTGCCCGAAGCAGAAGCAGTTCGCAAGTGCTGGTCGGCCGACTCCTGAAATTTTCACTTTCGAGTTTCAGAACCGAAGTCTTCAATTAAAGCTAAGTACCCCATTGGGTAAACTTTTTCCTGCTCCTTACCGATGTCAGTAAAAGTTAATAATTGCATTACTTGTGGGAAGCAAATGCCTCATAAGGATTTCCATTTGTACTATATTCCTTGCCTAGGCCCAGATGATAACGTGCCTTGCTGTCAGTTTTGTGCTAGATTTAACCAACGCACTGTTAAGCGTCAGTCTATCTTTGCTTCAAAATATTTTGGAAACAGATTTATCTACCCTGAAATGTCGTCAGATAGCAATTCGACTACCGGAGTTTACAAAAAACACAAAGAAAAGGACAGAGACAGACCGTGGAGGTCCAAAATTGACGACGAAGTTTCTCCTAAGCCAGTCGCCGGTTTTCAGTGAGGTGCTTTCGCAGCCCCTGATACCCGCTACTTTAAAGTCGCAGGCCTCTACTGAGACCCATGTGGAGTCTGGCATGCCGTGAGATTCTCGGAGTATTGTACCCGCGGATGTCTCTCCCTCGGATGGGTCCGGACCCGCTGAGCAGGCACCAGCTTCTGAGGGTGTTTTCAGGCCTCAGCATTTCTATATAAAACCGACGCCAGCTTCAAAAACAAAGACAAAAGCAACTTCTAAGGCTAAAAAGCTGACTCAGGAGCCACGTGCTTAGGCCTCTATGCCCAAGATGCTCAAAATGGCTGAAGACTTAATTACCTTGATCAGGGGTTCCCAACCCCCGATAAGAGGCCTAGGCAAGACACTGATTATGAATCTTCAGATCAGGTTTCTATTTCTTGTGATTCCTCTTCTGATCAGGAATTTTCTATACCACCCTATGAGGATTCAGATGCAGAGGATTCCATCCCATCTGCATCTCCTCCTGAAGATTATTCTTTTGGAGAAACCTTGCATACTTTGAGGGAACGTTTTCATTGGGAGAGTCAAGATTTTTCAGAATCAAAAAAGAGGCTTAGGGATTTCCTTCATCCTCAGTATAGGCCTTTGGCCATACCTCCTGTATTAGACATTGTTGATGTGTTTTCGGAATCGAGCATGGCTCCAGATACCTCTGGCTCCTAGCAAGCTAGACAGATGTTACAGGGTTCCTGACTCCCACAAATTTTTATTCAAAAATCCTGCTTCTGACCCTGGAACTATCTCACAGGGTCCCAAAGGTGTAAAGGCCTCAACAACTAAGAATCATACCCCCCTGATAGAAATTCCAGGGCGCTGGATAGATAGGGAAAGAAGGTTTATACGTCTGCAACCTTGGCAATTAGGGCCTTAAACTGCCAGCTTCATATGCTTAAATATCAACAGCATGTTAATGGATTATCGGAACAGAAAATTATGTTAATTTCTGAATGTGTGGAAAATAAAGAATTACAGGAATTATTGCATGCAGCAGAACAGGTTGGAAATCATACTTTGCAATGTGGTTTTGATTAGTTGGAGGCCTCCTGCAGGGCCGCAGTTACTGGATCTGTGATTAGAAGGCATGCCTGGCTCAAGGAGCAAAATCTGCCTGATCATGTTAAAGCTAAATTGTTGGATGCACCTTTACAGCATGATACTTTGGTAATAAGGCAGAAGAGGTTTTAAAGAGAATGGAAAACAAATCTAAGTCTACGCAAACTGTAAAAGACTTCTTACAAGTGCAGCCACCAAGATTCAGTAGACACTGGCCTACAAAAAAATTGGTCATTTCCTGTGTCTGACAGAACCTCACAGGGCAAATCCAGGCGCTCAAAAGGCTCTAGATACCAATCACAGGGTTCTTACAGGTCAAAGTAATGGGGTGCCTCTACCTCCAAATCAAAGCACAACCCTACAGTAAACAGTCTCAATGACTTTCCTCTGATATTATCAAGCACTTATCTTTTGGTAGCCCCCTTAGGGGGAAAACTAGCACTTAATGCTCAAAATTGGCAGTTAATAACCCAGGACAAGTCAGTATTAAACATAGTAACCCAGGGGATACAGATTTCATTTCCATACCTTGCCAATTCCAAATGGTTGGCCAGATCTGCCACAAAATCAATGGGCAGAGGCACAGAAACAAGTTACGTCCCTCATGGATATGGGGGCTATTCAGCCAGTACCAGAACAGGAAAAAGGACAAGGGTTTTACTCAAGACTGTTCTTGGTACCCAGAAAAGACAATGCCTGGTGCCAAGTACTGGATTTATTGATTTTGAATACATTCTTGGACATCCCAAAATTCAAAATGCTGACTTTGCAACAGCTTCTGCCCATGCCGGGCAAGAACGCCTGGCTAGTGACTCTATACTTGAGGCATACCTGCATATCCCAATAAGGGAATCGTGCAGAAGATACCTCCGCTTAAAGGCTGGTTTTATGCATTACCAATTCTCTGCACTGCCCATTGGCTTATCTACTGCGCCCAGGGTCTTTACAAAGTGCCTGGCACCAGTAATTGCATTTTGCAGACAAAGAAGCATACAAATCTATCCTTACTTGGACGACTGTGTCATTCAAGCAGAAAACAAGGACATTCTTCTTCAACATCTGGCGTTTGTAAAAAGGCTTCTAACATGCCTAGGGTACACAAACGAAAATAAATCACAACTGGTACCCTCTCAAAAGATTACATTCATGTGTGCAAGCTTGAATACAACTGCCCAGATGGCTTACCTTATGCCAGACAAACGAAGGCAACTGACTATTTACTTCAAACGGATGGCAACAAAAACCCAGTTATCTGCAAGACAAATTCTGCAGGCTTTGGGGTTCATGGCATCCTGCATTCTACTAATGCCATATGCAAGACTGCATATGAGGAAACTACAGTGGTATCTAAAAAGTTTATGGAAGTCAACATTGTCACAGTCTGGAAACAGTGATTCCTCTCATTCCCTGCCTACAACAGGAGTTTTTTTGGTGGGCAGAGACATGTCACCAGAACATGGGACGGTCTTTCACTCTACTCCCTGCCAACCAAACCCTAACTACAGACGCATCAGACTATGCTGGGGGGGGGGGGGCCCATCTGGCGGGGGGAGATGCATTCAGGGCAAATGGAGCCCAAAGCAAAAGCATCTGCATATCAACCAGAAAGAGATGCTAGCTGTTCAGAATGCTCTGACAGCCTTCAAGGACTTACTTCATCCAGGACAACTACTGATAAAGACGGACAACACCACAGTTATGTGGTACATAAGCAGGGGGGTACACATTCCTACCCCCTTTGCAGACTAGCCATGGCATTGTGGGACACAGCCTTGACTTACCAAGTACATCTTCAAGCTCAGTTCCTGCCAGGAAAACAAAATACTCTGGCAGACGACCTAAGCAGAATTCTTATGGACCTTCATGAGTGGAAACTGGATCCACAATCTTCAGCATGATAACAGAGAAATGGGGGAGCCCGGACATAGATCTATTTGCCTGTCCCCAGAATTATCAACTGTACAAATTCTGCACAAGGACATGTCACAGACAAGCATGGAAAGTGGATGCCCTATCCTTCAGTTGGAAAAACCTATCAGTCTACGCCATTCCTCCTCTGCCTCTTCCTCCCAAGGTTTTACTAAAGGTCAGACAGGAAAAAACAAAAATGATCCTAATTGCACCGGACTGGCCTCACCAGCACTGGTACCCAATTCTAAGGAATATGTCTCAACTCCCTCCTTGGTACTTGCCTCAAATACCTTATCTACTGTCTCAGCAGAACAATCAAATTCTGCACAATCGGCTCCAAAGTCTGAACCTGGCAGCATGTCTGATCATGTAATTATTCAAACAACACCTCTCAGTAAATCTGTGATGGATGTCATTTTGGAAGGCAGAAGGCCTAGTACTAGAAAATCTTATGCTGATAAATGGAAGAGATTCTGTGCTTTGAACCAAGCACAAGGGACTGACGCAACAAAGCCAAATATTCCTCAGATTTTACAATACGTGACTGAGATGCTTGATAAGGGCCTATCTTTTTTTTTCAATAAAAATCCATGCCTCTGCCATCTCGGCTCATTACAACACAGAGCTTCCCATCTTTTCTCATCCTCTGCTAAAACAGTATCTTAGAGAGGCCAAAAAGGCCTCCCAGAAGATCACCAACTCCTGCATGGGACCTCAATTTTGTGTTGGAAAAGCTCACCCTGCCTCCATTTGAACCAGCAGCTACTGCGGATATAAAGTTTTTATCTTGGGAAACAGCTTTCCTTCTGGCAATCACTTCAGCAAGAAGGGTTTCATGGCTGTGGAGCCTTTTATTACATTTTACCTGGACAGGGTGTCCCTCAGGACCAATCCTTCCTTTATGTCTAAGGCGGTATCCAGTGTGGCTCTTAACCAAACTATTCACCTGCCAACATTTTACCCAAATCCGCAGAACAAGGGGGGAGCGGATTCTGCATTCCTTGGACGTACACAGACAACTAAGATTCTATTTAAACAGGACCAAATCCCTAAGAAAGTCTGAGCAGCTACTGGTGGCATTTGCTGCAGGATCAGACGGAAATGCTATTTTAAAGCAGACTATTTCAAAGTGCATTCGTTTCTGCTATTTTCAACATGGTAAACCGGTGCCCAAGGGAATTGGGTCACATTCCAACAGGGCTGCCTCTACCTCAGCAGCTTTTCTCAGAGGGGTGCCAACCAAAGACATTCTAGAAACTACTACTTGGAGCTCTGTTCATTCTTTTACAAAGCATTATCATTTGCCTCTCTTCTCTAAGTCCAGGGCAGGCTTTGCCACTGCAGTTCTGCAGGGCCTTATAGCCTCTCCTAATGCTATTTAGTTCCAGCCTCCCATCCATAGCTTTGGGATTCTACCCAAATGTAATGACTGCAACAGTGAAACACGAAGACCATAGTACAGTTGTGTACACTCATCATAAATGTAGATGTTCGAGTGTATAACTGTTGCAGTCCTGGTTACCCACCCGCCATCCCCCTTTTTTCTAGAACTTCTCTTTTTCCTTCACTATTTTCTACAGCCTTTGGTGTATTTGCTTTTAGATGAAGGTAAAGTTTATGTTGTTACAATTGCATTTTTATATATATATATATATATATATATATATATATATATGTATGTATGTATGTATATATATTTGCTCCCCATTTGGGGGGCACCTGACATCTGGGACAAGAAAAACTAAAGAAAATGGCATCGGCTGCATGTTTTATACCCCTGACGACCTGACGTCATGGAAGAGAAGACCTCGACTGACGCAGGACCCAATACTTTGATATTCAGGCCGACTGAGGGACCTGCCAGCAGATTACCCCAAATGTAATGACTGCAACAGTGAATACACTCGAACATCTACATTTATGTAAGTGTACACAACTGTACTTTCCTGGAGCCAGTCTCACGGGATGGGCATAACGGTGCCCAGCTTACCTCATATACTAGATTACTTAAAATGCTCCACAAGGGCGTATCCTTCTCTTCAATTAAGATTCATGCCTCAGCCATCTCAGCTCATTATAATATTGGGCCACCCCTCTTCTCTCAGCCTCTGGTAAAACAGTTCCTTAGAGGGGCCAAAAATTTAAGATCCCCACAGGAGAGGTCCCACTCCAGCCTTGGGACCTTAACTTTGTATTGGAAAAACTTACTCTCCCCCCTGCCTTTTAACCGGCTACTACAGTAGAGTTGAAATTCCTCTCTTGGAA